>NC_139229.1:50011030-50109656 GCF_977018435.1 Lepisma saccharinum
CCGTTCTTTATAGATTTTTGGGTGCATAAATTGTAAAAAACACAAATATTTATCAACTGGCTTTTATTTTCATGTTGAGCAAGAAATTAAAACTGAAACCGCGCGGAAATGTTAACAAATGCGCTGAAAAAATTATGTATTTTACTTGATTTTTAAGTTTCTCGTCAATTTCAACCTATTTGTGCTTATTCTTACAAAAAAAAACCCACCTGAACATCGAAAATATTTTGTTCAGAGTTAAATGTGTTGAGTAACATTCCGCAAAAGTAGTATTTTATGAATTAGAACTATTTTCCAACGTACTAGTTTTTCCCATCAAAGATTCAAACCATCCCGAAGAAAACGTTCTTTCTACGCCCCTGACTGGAAACAATGGAGAATTGAAAGCGTTTTGAATTTATAATCTGGACTTGTGTACGTAGAATAGCTTATGTGCGCATAGGCGAAAGCGGAGTTTCACAGCATCTTATCATTGATAATTTGTATAAATAATTCAAACCATTGCAGCGCTGATAGGTACATTGTGAGGGAGTTTTGCACTAAATAAACACATAAAAACCAACGATTCTTCTGTTTACTTTCCCATGATTCCTCAAACTGAAAATCACTGAACAAATAATATCTGGATGAGAACAAACTATGTTAGTCGGGACAACGGAACGTATAGAAGTGAAATATTTTTGATACCTATATCTACTGCCATCTCGTGTTTACTGTTCCACCACAGAAAGAAGACCGATCTAAAATTCATATTTAGTAACACTGAGTCAGTGGCGTCGCCAGAATCTTTTCTTGGGGTGGGCTCTCAAGGGTGGAAATTTTTTTTTAGGTGGGCTCTGGTTTGGTGATCGTGACCGAGTACTTGCT
The DNA here is from genome assembly GCF_977018435.1 of Lepisma saccharinum. Classification (NCBI taxonomy): domain Eukaryota; kingdom Metazoa; phylum Arthropoda; class Insecta; order Zygentoma; family Lepismatidae; genus Lepisma; species Lepisma saccharinum. Next base: position 50,011,898 of record NC_139229.1, read on the forward strand.
TGTAATCAATGTGTGTACGGTGGAATGCATACGCATTGCTCGGCAAATTATCCATGGCTATCTTGATTAATTTTTCTCTTGCATAATGCGTGTTTCTAGGGAATATTTTCTTTTTACGTGGACTGGTACAAAGGTTGTCAGTGACTTATTTGACACCTTGTTTAAAATCTTGGGAGTTATTGGGTAAAATAAATTGCGTGAATGTGATGGGCAGTTTGATCGGTAATACTTATGCATCCCACTGTGCCTCTTTTTTCAGGAATAAGAAGTGTGCCTGCCTATGAAACCACCATTGAATTGCACGTTACAGTGTGCCATATCTCAAGAGTTTTTGAGAAAATCACAGAAGATAAAACCGTGTTGTAGATCTATGTGAATGGAAACAAAAAGTACAATTTAATTCAAGATAGATCAACAATCACTAATAACGAAGTAATCAAGTTATCGCAACAAAGAATCGAAATCAGCTAAAAAGCACCTACAAGATTATACACGTATCGAATGTATTTCGATTAAGTGCATTTTCTTTCCGAATGGAAAATACAAAAACTGGACCTCTAGGGAAATCGCGATAAAATGTAGACGTAACAGTATGATTCACACGCTACAATGCTTCCGAAACCCTTTCCTCCCCCTTTTCAATCGAATCAAAGCGTGAAAGGAAGAGGAAGATAGGTTCCTTCCGTTGTGCGTCAACTTCCGGTTTATAACGCGTCTCCAATGTAGCCCCCTGCTGATCAAACATGTAATTACTGCACGCAACGCCACTTCTGAATGATTGAGATCTGTATTCATTCCCCGGTGTACTTGCGGGTTTCCCAACCGAATCCAGGGATTACATTTTTGCAGAAAAAGAGGAAAAATTTAAGAATTTGCATGTTGTGTGTGGTTATTTGTCATAGTAAAATTATTGATAACAATATGATTGTGTGTGCAAAAAGTATGCGAACACCTCGAATTTTCCATTTGAAGCTGTTTCAGAAAGTTCAGTTTGGTGTAATTTCAGCCAACTTGGTAATCAACACCATAAAAAAACATCATTCAGGGTGATTCATGTAAAACTAATGTTTCATTCACGCTTTATTTCAATGGAAATGCATCGTAATACTCCCATGTTAGTCTCATATAACGCGGAACATCTGGTAGATTCTCAAGACTGCGCTGCCGTCCAGAATTTGGTAGCTTTCGTCGCCATATTGTCTCCGTCGCTGTATAAGTACAGTACACGCTACAGATTTCCATAGTGTTTCTTAAGCAACTGAATGACAGAGCTGTGTTATTTTGTATTTTCAACAAGATGGCTTCACGTGTCATGCACCAAATACGTCATTGGCGCTAGATCCAAAGTGACTTTGAGGACAGGATAATTTCTTGAAACTTATGGCCACCGAGATTACCTGACTTGACCCCCCGACTTATTCCTGTGGAGATATCTTAAGCAAGACGTTTAAGCTGCACGCCCTAGGACACTGGACGAATTGAAGGAGATCATTACAAACGATATCACCGGTATTGACAACAGCATACTCGAACGAACGACCAGGAACATTGATCGTCATGTCTAGCTGCATCTTCAAAGGGGGGGGGGGGGGGCTCCCACATTTATGCTACATTTCAGATATAATAACTTGTTCCTAGCTTTATTCTTGTTCACCTAAAGCATGCTGCAAGTAGTTAGTTGTCTCCATGTTGAACCATACAAACATCCCCACCTAGGAATTTTCAAATCGAGCACAGTGGCCTTTGTAGCCAGTGGCGTACCCAAGGGGGGGGGGTTGGTGGGCCCCCTTTGGCCCAGTATTCCTAAGAAAAGAACATCAAAGGTAGGAAAATATGACAAAATGAGAGCTGACTACCAAGAAAAAGTACACAAAACCCCTCCCTTTCGAAAATCCTGGGCACGCCACTGTTTGTAGCATTGAATTTTCCCCGTAGCAATGGATAAATAGGATACATTTCTTCTTAAGATAGGTACTTTTATTGCTTCTGTGCTGAAAATTATGTCAGATTGTAATATTTATTTTAATATCAACGGAATATTTGATTGTGTATATGTGCAGTGGGAAACTGTTTTAAAGTAGGAGTGGATAAGGACATGCAAAACCAATTTCACAGCGGAAACTTCGCCCATGCGAGAATGTCTACACGTGTCAGTCAGCTGACGAACTATTTTAGTGGAGACGATAAGACGTGTCCGCTTGTTTGTGTCACTTCCCTTAGTGTTTTAAAACAGGGTAGTCACTCTAAGACCATGATACATTTGAAGTATAATTCCCGGTTTTCAATGCGAACTTTCCAAAAATTCAAGGGTACAACCAGATGTTTTCTCTATTTCAACCTTATGTATTACCGCCTCTCACCACGCACATACAAACACACAAAAATGTATTAAAATATAAAGGGGTCTGTATGATTCCAATGTATAAAAATTATTAATTCAATCCAATCAAACTGCATATATATTTAAAATATACTGCTGGACAATGAAAACTGGACACTTTAATATTTGACATCTGAATTGCAATAACAGCTCGCAGGTATATTACAGAATGTTCGGCAGATCATGTAGTACCATATGCACCATTCATTGGCTCGGACTTTGTTTATGCATTCGTACTTAATTCAGTTTCTGCAACATTTAGTTAGCCCTTGTACCAGAGCTTTTATCGACCCATTGCGTTATCACAAAAAATGCAAGTGTCCGGTTTTTTTTTGTCCAGCAGTATATTTAATTTAATGCTCGGATTTTACATTTGCTAATTCACATACTCAGATTCGAAATACATATTACGGGATACACTAATGTACGAAAATATGAAATTATACAGGGTGCGGCAAAAAAAACAACTTAACTGAACTTACCTGAAAGCTTGTTGCTTAAAAAAAAATTATAAAAATGTAAATTTAAAATGTAAAATAACTGAATATCTTTAAATACAATGTGCAACTGTTATCTTTGTGTTGATAACGTAATACTGATTTCTAATCTAATCATTCTCGTTATTGCAGACTAACCGTTGGACCAAGACGCGGAACGTGGTTGGTGCGTCGAACATTACTTCCGTAGTTATGGCACAGGACGGGAAGGTGGTCAGTCATTGAAAATTGTCAAACAACGCTTTGAAGAAGAGTTCCAGAAACATGCCCCTCTAAACAATACGTTACTAAATTGGGTTAGAATGTTTAGAACTACGCGGTCGGTGAAGAACGGTAATGAAGAGCGATCAGGCAGGCCACGAAGCAGAGAGACAAAGTTTTGCAATCGCCAAAAAAAAGTATGCGGCGTATGTCCCTTGAACGTCAAATTGAAGAACCAAGTGTTCGTCGAATAGTGAAAGAAATTGGTGCACGCTGGTACAAAATACAGATTCTGCATTAATTTAAAACCCCAGATTATGTTCAACGCCTAGTTTTTTGTGGCCGTGTGTTACCTGAGCTCTATGAAGATCCACATTATCTGGACAATTGGTGGTGGTCAGATGAAACTCGTGTTTTGCTAAGTGGACATGTTAACAAACAGAACATGCGTTTCTTTGGTTGGCAGAAACCTGACGAGTATACTGCAAGACCGTTGCGTTCAGAAAAGCTGTCAGTGTGGGCTGCAATTTCTAGACATTGTGTGATTGGGCCATACTTTGTTGAAGACGACTATGGGCAAACAAGAACAGTTAATGCAGTAAAGAGTGTATAGGAAACAAATAATTAATCGTTTTTAAGCTGACTTACAGACTATTTGCGAAATTCATGGTTTACAGTTTGAACGCCAAGTGTTCCAACATGACGGAGCAACCGCACATGTGGGACGTAGTAACAAGGAATTGTTGAATGACCTCTTTCCCAGTGGCATGGTATCACGAGGAACAGATTTTCCTTTCCCACCCCGTAGTCCTGATCTTGCGTTATGTGACGCTTATCTATGGGGACTTCTGAAAGAAGATTGCTTCTCACCATTTCCAAGAACCCTGGACCATAGGCGCCGACTCCATGGGGCTTAGGGGGGCTCGAGCCCCCCCAATGTTAATTATGTGGGGGCAGAGCCCCCCAATGTTAATGATGTGTGGGCAGAGCCCCCAAATAATTTTGCTTAAGAGGATCTAATGTATTATTTTCTTATCTTGTAAAGTTTACTCCGAATTGTGCCACATGAACTTAACTTTAAATACACATTTGAAATGTTCTAGACCATCAACTTGGGGGGGGGGGCTGAGACCGCTAAACCATCAACTTTGGGGGGGGGGGCTATGACCGGAGACAGCAAAACACATGACTTATTACTATATACTAAGTATATAATTATTATTTACTATTTTACATATATTAATCAGAGACATAATGAATTTAGCCAACGACTTGTTAAAGACTGTTTGGGAATCCCCTAAAAGAATGAAAATATTTAGGATTATTATTGATGTGAATGAGAAGGCTGGCCATACTGGACTGCGTCCACTTTGCCCTCGTCGGTGGACGTTGAGAGCCTCCAGTATGCAACGGATCTTAAGGAACTATGAAAACCTTCTCAAATTTCTCGAGAAATTTTCTGAAGAAGATTCTACTGACGCAGCATTAAAATGTGCTGGATACCTGGAGACAATGCTTCACTTCAAGACATGTTTCTTTCTCTCCCTCAACTGCCATGTGATGGGTTTAATAGAAGAGGTAAACTGTAAGATTCAGTCTCCACGCATTGGTTCTACAGAAGTGGAATCAAAACTAAAATACTTGACTGACATCTTTCAAGAAAAGCGAATGAGTTTTGAGCAGTTCTGTAAGAAATGCACAGAGGGAAAAACCCAGCCTCTTTGATGTGCCAGAATTGCCCCGGCAACGTCACGTCCCTAAGAGACTTGAAAATGCTGATGCTGCCAAACATCACAAGTTCTACACTCCAAAATAGTATTATAAATCAATATACACTGACGTGTGTGATACAGCAAAATCATGTGTTAAACAAGGACATGAATGTATAGGACTACAAAAAAGAACAGCAGTAGAGAAAGAATGCATCTCAGCTGTGAACAGTTGCACAACAAACTTTCAGCAAACGCGAGAATTCTTTCGGCAAGATTTGGATGCCTATAGGCTCTCCTTACACATGTCCATGCTTCGTGATATCGCCATACAGAAGAAAGTGGTTCTAACTACCATGCGTGACATAAGGAAGTTTCTTTTGGAAGACACCACCCTCCAGAAGCCAAATTCATGATGGTCCTCCGCACTGTGCCAGTGACGACAGCCACAGCCGAAAGGTCATTCAGTGCTATTAGTCGACTAAAGACATATTTGAGATCTACAATGGGGCAGAAGAGACTAAGCAGCTTAGCGGTACTCCACATACATCAAACTGTGCTTGATAATTTGGACCTGAGACCTCTCGTTGATAAGTTCATAAAAAATAACCCACTGCATAGAGCAACTTTTGCTTTATTTTTAAATCATGTTCATATGTTTTGTTGTGTATGTCACTTTATATCTTAGTGTACATGCTATTTTTTTATTATTGCAAAATTAAATTTAAAAAGTAAAATATTGTAGCAAGAAAAAGCAAGTAAAACTATTTTCCTGCGATTTGTGTTAGCATTTATGTAAATAATTAAATATTCGTTATTTGCAACCCATCACATGTCTGTTGCGGACATTAAAACACACCCATGCCCTCGAACCCGAGACCTCTGGATCAAAGAGAGTTGAGTCGACCACCCAACACGCTCGGCTACCGAGGCCAGCATAAAACTGTTAGGTTGGTCTCTTAATGTAAATACATACTTTTCAATAAAAATGTTAATTGTTATCTAAAAAACAAATGAGCAGACACGAAAGACGTAAAGAAACTTTGAAACATTTTTTAAACGTTTTTCCTGTTAAATTTCATTTGCATGAGGAATATAATAGCTACTTAATTAGCTATATGAGGACGTAATTTTTATTTTTTAAAAAAGGGAGTGAGTGAGTGAGTCATTCATTCATTTATTTCAGTGATCAGAGCCCCCCCCAATAATTTTGACAAGTCGGCGCCCCTGCCCTGGACCAGCTTCGTATCAACATAGAATCTGTTATTGGCGAGATCAGTGTTCCAACACGGTCCAAGATACGATAAGACGAATGGAATACGTTGTCGATAATGGTGGCAGACATGTTGAACATGTAATTGTTTAATATGAATTGTACTGTATCATGCAGTTGCGTACTTCTCAGAAATAAATGAGTTCAGCTTCAGTTAATGTTTTTTTTTTTTGCCGCACCCTGTACAATAATTTCAAATTCAAATTTACCTAATCAACTTCAAGATATCTTACGTTGCAATAATCTTCAGTCTGTCAGATAGATTGTTCTGCAAAGGACAGTAACAAAATAAATGGATTGAGAGAATTCTGTATTATTTTCCACATTATTTCCTCAGATAGGCTAATCGGTACTGGACTTAAAGTTTAAAGTGAAATCCGAACCATTGTGCACCCACTGGGGATCTAGCCCGGCACCCTTGAATACAAGGGCATTGACAGCGTTACTGCAAAGGCATCGGGGAAGGAGTTCTTGAGGAGATAATAGTTCCACAGCCCGCCATTCGTAAATATAAGGGCACTGGAAAAAAAAAGGACAAACGTCTCTGACAGAGAAGAGGTTGTCGAAGGCTTGATTAATTGATTTATTTTACTTCGCTTTTCTACCACTTTTGGCTAATGGTGATAACATGAAATTGATGAAAGGACGATTACAAGCACACAACACAAACCCTACTGAAGGTTATGTCTGCAAAATGTAGTCAAAGGCTTTACTATTTGGAAGAGGGGTTGGCACTTGTATGCCTTCCGAAGGGCGAAAGCAGGAAAAATGGCTTGTATTTTTATTAGTGAATAACTGCACTTTGAACGGGGGAAGTGGTTTACGATAATTAGGAGAGCTAGAACATGATTTTATATAGTATATACTAGCTGATTGCCGGGTGTTGCCCGGTTATTTATGTGTCCCAATCTTCTATTAGACAGGAAAATAATGAATTCTAACTATAGTGTAAAATGAACTTTGAGTTGAACGGCATTGGGAGTGTCACTATTCATCTTAGCGGCCTCGAAAACTATGAATTCCACATTAATATCCGTCCTTTTACATGTCACCCCTTTCCAACCCACCAGTAGGGGTGCCAGGGGTGCTTGGAGTTGAATTGCATTGAGAGTGTCACTATTCATCTTAGCGACCCCAAAAACTATGGAATCCACACTAATATCGGTAGTTTTCGATTATTTTTACATGTCACCCCCTTCCCACCCCACCCCTATGGGTGTCTTACCTCCACAGTATTTCTTTCCAGATTGAAAGTGATACGTGTACCAAGTTTGGTTGAAATCGCTCCAGGCGTTCGAAAGTTATGCTGGAACAAACACACATACATTTTTATATACTTCAATATGTATATATAGAAGATAGATTGCGTAACGAGTACTAACCTGCGTTATCAAAGTTGTTCACGCGCTATCTCGGCCCAGAGCCAAAACGAACGCACTGTACAGTCACGGACACTGCTGGGTTGTACCGATTCCATTGAAAGTCAATGAACCCAGAACTGTCCGTGACTGTACATGGGGAGCTACCACGGGTCGGTTGAATTTATGATAATTTCAGTTTCTAAACAAAATGTAATGTGATGAAATTATTGATAACAGCCAGGCTTAAGGAGAAATAAAACATATGTCGAGTTGAATTTATAAGAAAGATTTTTAATTTTATGTCTTTGCATGTACTGTGTACGAGATATCGACAAATTGCTTTAGATTGTGTGATGTCTCTCGCATGCAGACAGATCGATTCAGTTAATTTATGTTGCCTTATCTAGTACGTATTTGGTAGATCTAAAAGTCTACGAAAATGTATTTTCATACTCTTTGGCGGTCACTGATACTAGAAGTCAACACCTAGGGACGGACATAAACAATGCACGAGGAAGCTTTTCTTCGGCTTTGCTGATAGTACAGCAAAAATTTGTTTCATTGGTAAACGAGTGACCTTCAATGACAAGGTTTAGCTGCACGTGAGACTGATAATGATTCTAGTCTAACCGAGGATTATTTGTTGTTATCACATTTCGATTGTCGTGTCCGCCGCCAAAGTAGACTAGAGGATCAACAAAAGTTTACCTGAAGATCGCAGCCAGCGCTTGCAGTGGGTAGACAATCATTAACAAGCTACAGAAAATATCTCGCAATCAACCATTGGGCAATCCCTGTACCCAGAAATACGTTGAATCATGTATTCGAATGTCAATAATGCTTTACACTTCATAAATAAACACCAAGTACTTCACAACGCTTCCCTGCTTGGTCTGTGATAGCCACTAACAGACTGTCATTTACACTTCCGTAATACTGAAGGGTGCCTGTTAGTGTAATCAGATGATTTCTTACTGTGTTCAGTGTGGCGTAACACGTTTCCTGTTTGTTGGCCATTATATCAAGTTCCAAGTGACACCAAATAACAAAGCAAACAACATTATGCATGCATACTGGATTCACTTTCACTGCAGTGCAAAGTAGTAGCAGAATTTTTGTTTTGATTGTTCAGAAAGTGTTACATATTCATTATTGCTCACATTTGTGGAAGCGCGTCTTTAGTTTCATTTTCCCCCCTCAAAATCTACAATATTTTGTTCTCCTATCTAGTGCAAATATCGATTTCTTTAAGGGTACAATTTTTTTTACATGGAATAAAGTGTTATGAAGTTATGAAGATGTACCTAAATTTTTTCAAGTGTTATGAGTGAGAAATATACATTTGTATGGATAAATACTAAATCGCGCACTAAACAAGAAATATTAATTAAATAATATCGTGCAATAACATACACTTTCCACATTTGCACAATAAAATTTTCTGTTTTCATATTTCAGTTCCGCAATGGTAAGTTGACGATTCAACCCCTTATCGTGGTTCGACACTATAGTTCGACAATGAAACTTTCTGTACATACACTTTATGGAATAGGATTACATATGTGCATACGAATATTAGTAACAGCCATTCTCAAAATTAACAAATAAAAGCGTTAAGACATAATGTAACAATGTGACGACATTTTGAATAGTACATGACAATGTTTCAAGGGTATGTTTGGCCCCTCGTATCTCGCTGGAGAAACATCAGTGAGCTTGTTTTCATGCAAGACGGCGCACCGCCACACTTTGCATTTACCGGGACGACGAGGACCTTACGAATGGCCTGCCAGAAGTCCAGACCTCACGCCCTGTGACTTTTTCCTGTGAGGCTGGGCAAAGGAGAAAGTGTACAAGACAAATACCCGCACTGTGGAACAATTGGAGGCACGGATTTGGGATGTTATGACAAATCTCGAAGGGATTCCTACAGAACACCGTGGATTTCATCCCCGTTAGTTGAAGGAAGCGGTGGATGCCGCCGAATTCTGAGCTGGCATATTAATGTATATGTACAGAAAATGTCATTGAGATTGCTTAAATATTACAAAAACTACAGCAAATTTTCAATGCCTAGTTACTTCTCGATCACCCTGCAGATGCTGCTGTATTAAACAATTAAAAAATGTAACTTATGTTTTGCAAAGTAGCAACCAAACAAAACATTTAAATAAATGCAATAAAAAGTAGGCATTTCGTGCTTTTACGCGAAACACGTGGGTGTATGTTCAATTTTGCAAATGACTGCACATGTATTTTGCACTAATTCACACTCTGCCTCCTCCCTATGAATGCTTGTACTTTTCGCTTTCCAAACTGTTATCAAGTGGCTTTTTCAAGATAGGGAAATTTGCTAGACTGCTCGCAAAGTTATCTTCGGGACGGAGATGTGGGGGGGGGAGGGGTAATCAAGATTTGTGTGCTAAATGGCATGTAAATGTAGATAAGCGTCACAGATTGCTCATGTTTGTCTTGGTTGTATTAATCTGACAGTTTGTACACAAACTTAAAGCATTGTTCTGTGTAAGACAGCGCGAAGTATTTTCAAATAAAGGGCTCACTACGCAAGTGTGTGCATAGGAGGGGCCAATTAGATTTCATGCAGGAACATTGCAACTAGGTGCATTTTTTGACAATTTGAACAATATTAGCTCACTGCGAAGTAACCAAGCATCTTGGTATATCCAAGTAGAACAATATTTTACCATAAAAAAATCGTTCGAGACAAGAAATGATAGATATTTCGATATGCAGGGAGGTCCACGAAACACCAGTTTAACACATGAATGAAACCAATCGATACATATGAAAGGAAAAAATCTTTTTAGGATATGTTGAGAAAATGGCGGGGCAAGAGCCGCTTGCGTAGACTTTTCAACAGATCTCAGAATATTTTCATGCTTTCATGCATATGTTGCATTTCTGCATGCTCTTTGAAAAGGTGAGGTGTTTTCAAAATCCTAAACCACGGTTCGATCACTTAGAAGAATCGTGTTCTTTTCCAACACGCTTATTCTCCGTTGAACAGAGATGCAATTCTGTGTTCGTTTACGCCTTGTCTATGCTTGCAGCCTACCCCTCCTGTATTTATGTTGTGTCCCCCCCCCTTTCGCCTGCAAGTCTACGCAGGGTATAGTAAATATTTTTTGTCCTCCCGGCTGTGGGTGTCTACAAAAGGTTGAAAACTGTTCGTTAGGGTGGCTTGAGGCGAAAGCATAAAAAATGCTTTGTAAAAGCTTCCAAAAATCTTACACGCAAGTATTTCATGTAACTTTTCGGCTAGCTCTTGCGATTACCATGTATAACATACACAGCATGAAAGGCACGTCGAGTTACACCATCTATGTTGAGTGCACGGTGCTTACATTTTAAACAACTAAAATATTCTTCCATGCGTGTACAATAAACAGAGGCGGCGCCAGGGGGGGCTTCCGCGCCCTTAAATTTCTTCCGCACCCCCTTCAGCACCCTCTACGTTCAACTGAAAACACTAACAATAATGTGTAATATTATGTTATGTCATCACATTGAGCGCCGAATGATCGGTAGGCTACTGAAGTAAGACCGGTATTATTGTATGCAACAGGCAAGCACTGAAAGAGATGCCGATACTTTACTGTACTGAGGGCAGCCTCTAAAGATCAGCGGCCGTTTTTTTTTAGTCAGCATTGCTGTTATGATTTTTTCTTTTGTTTCTTCAAGCGGTCTGTTCGTGGTTTTTGATAATTGCCTATAGCTTATGTGAGTATGATTTTTTTTTATTTTTTGCATTGTTGATAAACTGTTTATTTTCCGCCTACTTGTTCTTCCTTACACTGGAGCAAAAATTTCAACTGCTTTTAACGTGTCACCAGGTCGTGCTCGGGAAATTATTTAATGCGAGTTGTAACATGAAGGGTAAGTTTTCTTGTTAATACGTTCTATGTATTTGTGTAAACGTACCATTTCAAGCTCTTTCAAAAACTATTATTATAGGAAGAGGCTCAATGTTCACGAAGAAATTTTACAGTTCGTTGTTGGTGATAGTGCGGCAGAAGGGATTTTAAAGATGACACAGTTGCTGTGCTCTTTGCGTTTTGTCTTGTGGCAGACGGAAGGTATAATGTACTATGTATTTTGTGCCTTCATTGGTTACATTGAAAAGGTTCAAAAATTGTGTTTTTAAGGGAGGGATGATTTTATTTTGTATTTCACTACATAGTTCAATACGACTGCAACGTGTATCTGAATGTTTACACTGTATGACCACTTTCTTGGAGTAGAAGATTTAATACATATCATCATGGACGTCCAGGGGGAGGGGTAGCATTCCTGGGAAATGAATGTTAATCTAAAGTTATATATTTCACATATATATATTTTAATTTCAGTCAGTAATTTATGTTAATCAGTGGCGGCGATTAGGGATGCAGTTGCCCCTGGTTTTTACCACTTTGGCCCCCGCACTATGCTAAACCTTATCTACCAAGGGAAAGTAAACTGTCCTTATACCCCCCCTTTCTCCTTTCCCAGTTTTGGCACCTTGCTCCCCCAGTTTTGAAAGGTTGCATGCATGTTTCATGTTTTCCTTATTTTCAGAATCGCACCCCCTAAATTTCTTTCCGCACCCCTTTAGCACCCCTAGATGAATAATCCTGGCGCCGCCGCTCACAATAAACGTTCTAAATTATGTATTTAAGCAGCGCCATTGTTTTGTACCTAATATTGTTTTATATGAAACGTTATTCCTCTCGGTTGAATAGTTATCGGCTTTAAAAAATGTGAAGTGATACATTGTTTACATCTCACGCGGCCGCCATTACAACTGCACTCGTGACCTAGAAGCGGCCGCGGTGGCTCAGTCGGTAACGCGTCTGACTACCATGCTAAAGGTCCCGGGTTCGATCCCCGGCCGGTTCAAATCCGGGAACTTTTCTAACGATGGAAGCGGCCCCGGCGTCCACCCAGCGTCGAATAACATGGGTACCTGGGGGAAACCCTGGGGGGTAAAGGCGGTCAGGGGCGTGATGCTGATCACATCACCTCCACTCACGACCGGATCAAGAAAGTGGGGGGCGTTACCCCCACACCCACTATACGCCTTCATGGCGTGGTGCGATGCACAGGGGAGCACTTTTACTTTTTTACTCGTGACCTAGAGGTCGCTTCTGATTGGTTATGCTACGGAAATAGGACGGGTTCTATCCTTGAGAAATGCCATGAAATATGCCAAGGCATCTGAAATGCCATAACATTTCTCACTTTACACGGTAGCTTTTTGGTCATGGCATAAATGTTAAGAAAAATGCAAAGGAATATGCTTTCGTCTAAAGCGGGGTTTATAGCTAGTTCATCATGTGTCATTTATCTTACAGGGGTGTAAAGGGTGACCCATTCTGCAGACGCCCAAATGTCAACCCTGGACTGGAATTTGCAGACAATCGAGTCTCTAGTAGGCACATCTACAATCATCAGTGGAGCTCGTGTTGTGTTTGCCTATTTATGTTATCCATCTCACCATCATTCATCCCCATCGTCGCGATTAGCCAAAAATAACAAAAGCGACGTAAAATGAACAAAATCAAAAACCATTTATTCTACTCGTGCAAAAAATGCACGACGGCAGTCTTTCAAAAACTGTTTAAACAGTTACATTTCACGAATTGTAGCTTTCCTAGCGACGTGATTCGTACAAGTGTTCTCTGGTTACATTTCCCACTGTACCATATAAGTGTTGGTGTTTCTTCATAAGTATTCATTAATAAGTTTTTTAGTTTCAGTGACAGGGCTTTAGAAGCAACACTGTGGTAGGGTAGGAAGATTAGAGGGTAAGGCTTGGATTGAGTGATTTTTAAAACGTTTCTATATTATTTTCAAATATTATTCTTCAGTCTTGAAACACCTGACACACATATAATTGACATACACATATGAAGTACCACTACAATAAAAAAGCACATATTTGTCTCTGTAACTCGGGCAGGCGACAGGAATATTCCATGTAAACTGGTTGTAAATGTATAACTATTCGCGAATAAATGAAATATCTTTGTCAGGAGTCCTACAACAATACATAAATAGATTTAAATATTTTGGCAACTGAAAATTTAATAGTTGTGCTCGAAGCGGAAATTCCTAGGTAGGGAATGCTTTTTAGTCTTGGACGGGACTTGATGTAAATTGTCCTTGCGGAGGAAATTGTAACCCGTACTTCGAATACTACATTCAAAAGCTTTATATTCATATAAAACAACAGGAATAACCACTACACAATCATAAGAGTTCTAAAGTGCTATAAATACTTTGTACTGCAGGTTCGAAGTAGCCTATGTATTGAAATATAATAATATTTGTGTGAAATAGAATCATTCAGTCGCTTGCCTAATCCCAAATGTCACCGCACGCCCCCAGACGTTTGGTATGTTTTAAACTAGTGTTTCCACACCTAGACTACTCTGTACACAGCCACTATTTTAAACTTGTGTGTGACCATTAGTCTACGAGTGACGATTTAGGGGGAGTAAAAATTTAGGAAAAGTCCACTTATGTACCCGTTGAGATCCGAATCGCCGAAATGACCTCACGGGGAATCCCGATTGCAAGACGAACGATGCAACTTTAGAATGAAGTTTTGTAAGATGGATGTAACTCAAATCAGATAATGCATGCTATGGTGGAAGACCCCATTATCATCACCATGATCTAACGAGAAATGTGGATACAGAGAAAGCGGTTAATTTTTATTTTAGATTTCCAGAATCGGTTATCTCAATCCAATATCACCTCAAACCCTATTTGAACACAGCGGGTGCCTGGGGATTTCCCCAGCCACCACTGCAAAGGTACGTCCCGCGAAAAACTGAAGAGGTCAATGGGAATCTAGAGTTGGACATTTTGGAGAAATACTTGAATGAGATTTGTAAGGAAAAACAGATTAGCTTCAGGGATCAAGTTTTGCTGCAGTTTGATATGAATCAATATTCCGTAATTGCCACAAAAGTAGACCAATCAATTAATTCGATATCCTCTTTCTTTGCAGGAAGACGACATGCCAACCAAGGAGCACGGTCAAAAAAAAAAAAAAAAAACTTTTTTTCATTCAGTGTGTCCACCACGTTCGCACTTTCTCTACACCTTCATTGTTAAGTTCATGAGAATTTTGCCCTTTTAAGAATTCCCAACAGGTTGGGGTTTCATCAACTCATGAGTCATCAGGTAGCCAAGTCAACAGTGGGTTAAGGCGAAGCAGGTAAAAATTGTACGGGGAATGTCCGTAGTCTGCATGTTACGTTATTACCAGGGAACGCACTTATATGCAAATACATATTTATGTATGAAGCTGAAATCAGTTATATTTTGTACTATCTTTGCACATAACGGCATGAAGACTCGAAAAATTCAGTTTTCATTTTCCACATATTTACCCTACATTTTCCATATTTTAAATATTTTAGTTATTTTTACATATTATTTCTATATTTCAGAACATTTCTCAACATATACTCCATATTCGCGCAATAACTACATGTCTGAAAAAGTTGGGTGATTTTCTTGCGAATAACTGACAAATTTGAAACACACACACATTGCGATATTGAATGAGGTTTTAATCAATATAAATCCATCTTAAGAGACAACAGAAGGAAATCCACGTTCGAACACTTACAACAAAATGTTGTTATTCATTGTTTTGGAAACAGAAAATGAAAATACGTTTTGTGTTGTTTTACAATTAATGTCAATGTAAGCGTACTATATTTTATGTAGTTCATGTAGTGTCATATTATTAAAAAGTTAATTGTTACAGTTTTAAGTCCATATTTAACTCCATACTTTGGTGAAAATAACTAAATATGTATTTACATATTTAGCACATTTTTATACTACATATAAATCCGTTCTCTGGTCATTACTATTAAGTCTAATATCAAATTAGGACAGATGTGGTGATATATTGTCAATTTGTGTGTAACCATTAAAAAAAGGCAAGTGTAAATTTTAATAGGAATGGTACCGAGACGACACGAGATTTGGCAGTGCCTTGTTCTAGTCTCAAAAATGACCGTCTCGTCCTCGGAATATATAGTAGGGCAACGTGTCACCGCATAAACTTTCACAGCGTATAAAGGATATTAAGGCAAACCGCATTTCTTAATGCTTTTTTGTTGTTGTTGTTGACGCCTCGATTAGAAGCTAAGAACACAAAATATTATATAAATATAGCCCCATGCAACCACGAAGCACAGGTTGATAATTGCAAATAATAATTTGTTTTTATAAAATGTCAATCTATGTAACTTACTTATAAATAATGAGGTTGATACGCGGTTGATATATCTGACGAAGCCAAACAGAAAATTTGGTTTAGGTCACGATTTTTTTTTAGGAGGGGGCTGAAATATTTGAAATCTTTCAAAGACAGAAAAAATACATCACTGGGCCATTTTTTGCGGGGGTTTCAGTTATCACTTTGATTGTTCCAGATTTCTTTACTGCTTTTATTTGAAAATTTTGATTTTCTCAAAATTTCGGGAGGGGTTGTAGCCCCATCAGTCCCTCCCCCTATGCGTACGCCAGTGGTTTTAGGTATTTTCAAAATATAATATCAAAGTATAGAAAGAGTCCTAGAGTCTGTCTCGGTCTCGAATTTTGCAAGTCCATATCGGTACCAAAGATTCGATGAATCATCTTACTTGGACAGAATTATCAAAATTTCCATTTTCTCCTAAACTAGCAAAGGAAGCAAATTGTTGCCCAGTTCACATGACTTCGGATATACCACCTTTTCAGTCATCTCTGAAAAGTGGTATTCCCGCGCGCAGCAAAAATATCCTTGGGAATGTGTGTGAACCAGGCAAATGACACGCTAGCCTTCCCAATCTACAGGTGGTCGAGCATCTTCCAAGAAACCTCCAGGACAAAGGCAAGATTAGACAAAAGGTGAGCTGGCGGCAGATCCGTAGCGCTCCTAAACGGTACGGTTTCATGGCAATTGCGAAGTCTGTTACCGCACTTCGTAATAGTGTTTTAATACCCCGTTCGTGTTGAAAGTTCACGTAGAATTTCCAACATTCTGAGCTGCAGTTGAAGGCGCTGTGATTGACACTATAGTCGTGAATGTCCTCCTCCTGCGTTTATTCGACCAGCCGGATAAGACATTGCAAAAGAAGTTATATTTTGACACCTAAGAAAATGATATCGAAAATAGCCCTAGAGCATGTGTACCACTTGTTATTATATTTTCACTAACTAGATAAATATGGCAACCGGAAAAAATAGTAGGTATAGGGTGACCAGAATATTTTGACCCAAAAACGGGACATCCCAAGGAGATCAGTTCCCTCCGCCCTTCCTGAAAAATCAGACCTAATTATAAAATTGTTATTAACGTATTATCATTTTATTAAAAGATGGATCACATGAATGGTACATCGTAAACAATATGAAATATGATCTTCCGTTGTCAAAATGTATTAATTACTATTATTGATTGATTGGCTTTATTTTACTTCGCATTTTGTGCCACTTTTGGCTAATTTGCGAAGATGGAGATGAGTGATGATATGATGAAATTGATGAATGGACACCCACAAACATACATGTCCAGGTCGGGATTCGAACCCGGGACCCCTGGCGTCGTAGCGCGATGTGCTAACCACTCTTCCACGGGGGCCGCCTTATTAATTATTATAAACGCGTCATTTCTAGCGTCGTAGCGTTTCTCGTCCTTTCTGATCCCACGCTGAAGTTGAGTAATGCCAGAAGTATTTAACACAAGAACCAATCTTCTTGAGAGCAGCTTCCTCCTTCATCAACAGTTTACAAATCTCCCCGAAAACCTAACACGACATATCACACACACAAAATTTAAATTCTTGTTGCAATTCCGTACAGAAACTGCATGCTTAATTACTGCTCTATAAATAACGAAACACAAACTTGGTTTTCAAGACGACTCTTAGACTTTTATAAAACGGGACAAATAGTGGCCTTTTAATAATATGGACGGGACGCCAGGGTCACGCCTCTGAAACGGGACTCTCCCAGCAGTGGCGTGCCCAAGGGGGGGTATTGGTGGGGGTCATAAGCCCTAAACCCCTTTTGGCCCAGAATTCCTATAAAAAAAACGTCAAACGCAGGAAAAGATTGCAAAATGAGGACTGACTACTAAAAAAAAGTGCAAGTAACCCCTCCCTTTCGAAAATCCTGACTGTCTCCCAGTCAAAACGGAACGTATGTTCACCGTAGCATTTTATATCTTCTCAAAATAGTGTCCCCGTCTACTGCCTGCTTGAGCGTGTTTCAGATTACGTTACGAACTACTATATGCAGTGGCGGAGATTAGGGGGGGCGAGGAGGGGCACATCCCCTCTTTTCGCCACTTTTGCTCCCGCACCATGGTAAACCTTATCTAAAAAGGGAAATATACTGCCTTTGCCCCCCATTTTTGGCACCTTGACCCCCTTCCCGGTTTTGGAACCCAATCGCCGCCACTGACTATATATGTCTCCACCGGGTATCGAACCATAGTTGCGTTGCATTAAGAGAGATGCTTATGTAAAGAATTTAATTTGTTTTTAATTCTATGAAAAATGCATCAGTTAATAAATAATATGCCAGAGGTTTCCTTACAATTTGATCGTGATATGGATGAAAGCACAATACGGACTCAGAATAGTGCTTAGCGCGGGAAATGAACTGTTGATCTCTTTGATATACTGAATTGTTGTTACATAAAGAGAATGCCATATGTTGAAACATAAGCAATTTGAAATTTATTTATATCCAATGCTCCTCCCCCATCTGCTTCATCGAACCATACAATCATCGCTTCCACCTATTCCCAAGACCGGGCGCAGCCCTTGGGATCCGTCCCCCTTGAGTAGCACCATAATATACACAATTATACATTGGTCTATGGTAGCACCCAAACCGTATTTCTGGTTATATAGACGCAGAATAGCTATTTGATTTTTTTTTAAAGTTGAATTTCGTACACAGGCCCTTCTGCTGCGTAACATAAGTATATTGCAAAATTATATAGCAATTTAAGCTAAGAGATTTCTGTTATTTTGATATCACTATGTACGTATTATACCTGCAATAAACATGTTCCTTAGAAGTAACAAAATATGTTTACTAAAAAAATAAGACTTGTTTCTTAATTAAAACCGTAAATATCTAACATGTTTCAAGTTTTTATTGGGGAGAGGTGGAAAGTAGGAGGATCAGGGTAGAAATTTGGGGGGGGGGGCAGGGTGGAGATTAGGGCTGCTCCACTTCAAAGGACTGCGAGTTTCTCACTGAAATTTAACCCATGTTGATTTTCAAAAACATGTTTACTACAGAAGCTATTTTGTCAAATCCAGGATTTTTTCATCATCCCACTTCCTGTTACATCAGGTTTTGCAGATTATTATGAAACTGACAGAGTATGTTTGTGCAGTTAGCGTAAAAATAGTTTCAGTTCAGCAACAGAATGGACAACTCCGACATTCGGTTCGAGATGGGTTAGTTCATTGAACTGTCCGACCTGACTAGTGCCTATTTTGGGGGGGGGGGAGCTGGAAAAGGTTTTTGCCTTCACTCATTAGGGTTTCCATAAATGTATTTCTATTTCCAGAACAATTTCCAGTAACAATTTTCATTCGTTACCCCCACACCCCCTATACGCCTTCATGGCGTGGTGCTAAGCACAGGGGAGCACTTTACTTTTTTTTTTCCAGAGTATGTCTATAACGTGTGCAGATTGAGTTACAAATACTTTCTCGCTCCCTGTACAAACTAGCAACACACATTGGAATGTATCTCTTATTAATACGATACGGGTTCAACTTTCAATTACGAACTTGTATCAATATCTAATTTGTAGTCATGATCAAGAGTATGCTTTGACTGCATATGCAAATGTTTTCCTTTGACCTCAATCTGAATTTAGAGCATGTGAACTTAGCCACAGAAATAAATTTTGTGGAGAGTACATTCAAAAGCTCAAATAAATTAAGTGAGGATGTACGGATTCTGACTGTGCAGAGGAAATAAGTCGAACGTTGGATGAAGTTAATAAATTAACATAAAAGTGAATATATCGCTTCTTTTTGTGAACAATGGACGGAAAGCCGAGTAGGTTTGAAGCGCGCTTTTATCTCAAACTGTTGATGCGATAAGATTAGTTTGAATAACTTCTAAGGCATTTCCCCCCAATATTCATATGGCAAGACATCAGAACAGACCGGGACAATTACTGTTAAGAACAACTTACGACAACTGAACGTAACTTGAAATACCTCTTACGACAACTCAACGTAACTTTACGATCAGCAGAGGCTGATAAAACCACATTGGCACACGCATTATATATGCTCAATCGGTTATCACCATTAAGCAATATGCAGATTTACTTTCTCGTCTGTTTGTTAGTTCATTGACTCCCCTGTAGGAATGTATAGTGCGAATACAAAGACGCACAGCTGGAACTAAGCACAGAATCATAAAGATCCCGCCAAGTTATTGTTAGTCATGCACGAAGCAACGAACTTGACGAATTTTAACAACAATTACAAACAAGAATGCAGCACCTTAGAATCAGCAACAGAAAAGAAAGTCAATAGCATAAAAAAAGGGTCTAACCTCAGACCTCAGTCAGCAGTAGGTGTATCCAACAGGTTACCAGTTATTAAACAGCACGCCCGAATCTTAAGCACGTACACTGCACACAAACACACGCACACACTCACATACGGCTGCGCACGACACAACACACTTTTGCATCTCTTCTCGGGACGCTCCCAGTTTGACGCTCTAGCGAACAGTAACTTTTCAATGCTGCTGGCTGTCACTTTTCCCCCCTCCTCGACGTCACGCAAAGCATGAGTCAAGGTGCCAACTGACATTCTAAAATATTACTAAGAAGTTGTAAACACTTTCCAAATATTTGTTGAAGAAATTCCTTGTTTAATCTGTGAATCATTGCCGGAAGAGATCATGTTTCCCTTTTCAAAGGCAGTTCTTTATCTTCATATTGAAGTGAATTTCTTGTTTCAGGACTACCTAGTGACTCTTCTTTCAGCGCGGATATACAGGGCTACTATAAATGAATCATTCAATTTCAAAACACTGTATTTTCCAAAATATTGCACATACAGATATGAATCATACATGATAAAAACTGTAAACTCACCAAGTTTGCATCGTGACACACCAGTTGGCAACACGAGTGCAGTGCTTGTACAAAATGGCGGCAAACCTATGAAAGTTTTTTTTGTGTTGGAATATGAGAGATGTTCATCTGTTATTGCAGTGCAGCGTGCATTCAGAAGAGAGTAGAAAACAGCATTTTGCTGTGCTATCGGCAGTTTAAGGACACTGGATTGCTACAAAATGTATGGGTGGAACTTACTCAATATTAAACTATTCGCGATTAAAATTACCACCTGAGCGCTAGTGTCGCTTCCAATATGGCCGTTCTAAGTAGGATGAATCTTTGTTTACATTCAGCAGTAGTACAAAATAGCAGCGCGTTGTCATGGCTGGTATAGTAGAAAACGTTTAAATTACGCATTATTTTTAAATATTGCGAATACGATGTGAATTTCAGGTACTCTAACAAACGTGAAGCTGTACTGAGAACGAAGCATTTAATTATGATAGGCAAAAATAACACGGAAAATGCAGACGAAACTATGTATACGCACTGGTTGTCCAAAGCAGTGCTGCACCTATGGCTGTACCATCTGCACGTTTTTTGTAACTGGGGTTCTCGGAAATTATTTGAAAATAAAGGAATTGAAATTGACCTGTACTTGAAAAGCTGGGACGGGAGAAAATTGCGAACATATCGTTGCAGTTCTTTCTCGAAAGAGAAAGACTGGTTTAATAATAATATTCACGATTTCATGACCAGGCTATACTCACTGAAAAAGGACATCGTACTGAATGAAACAGTAACATTAGCATGTCCACTTTTTTTCTGGTTACATTTGACATTCATTCATTCTCAAACTATTTTCATCTTCCCTCTTAATCGACTTGCACCTGTTCCAAATTTCACACATACGTAACACCGGTAATACATGGACGCATTTGGTAAGACGCTTCATGATTTTTCGAAAAAAAAAAAGCTTTATTTATAAAGTACAATTTAAAACTTTACTTTCATGGAAATATATATTTATCTCTCGAAAAATAAAGTAAGCAGACTCGTGCATTCTTCGTAATTTCCTTGCCGAATTACAGTGTTATATCCCCCATACCAATCTTCTGTCAATTACGTTTTCCCTGATTTATTAACAAATTTCATTTTGTTGATTCTGCGGGGTGAAACACATGAAAACTTTTAATTTGTTCTGACCCATAAAACTATTTAGAGCAAAAAAAACCTGAACAGTAGACCTTACTCTCTCGCATATTCACCATGCTTTAAACGACTTCAACACAACGTATCCTACTTAGAGTACTTCCTGAAAATCCCGGCAGATGGCATATCGGTTAATTTTAATCGCGAATAGTATTTACAATAAAAGCGCAAATACTTCTCCGCGATAAAAAAAAAAACAGATTTGGGTCAATATTACTGCAGTTGGCAACTCTCGTGTCGTAAAAATTCGAGCCTGCGCAGTACGGCGAAAAGCGATGTCCACGAAGTGAAAAATCCCAAGGCCTTCGTGCTCTTCGTGCTGATGAACGAAAGGGATTTTTACCTGTTACCTTTGCAAGTAAAGGCGCTAAATGTTGTAAACACAGCACATCTACACTGCAGCAACTAATTTGTTTAAGGCGATCTTTATCTTTAGAAATGACTGCACCCGTACTATTGGTCTTTTTATCTCAAACTCTGCTACATGCTTGAAGTTTAAAAAGTTTTTACGTGTGCAAACTTGTTGATCTTGTGGCAAGTTCTTACTACAGACGTGAAGTCTACCCAGAAACTTTGCAGATGGGTTTTTGTTGTTCTCGGTTTCAACCAAGTTAGCAGTCTTCGTGACCTTGAGGGAATAGAACAAGGAAACATAAGTGCGAAGTGGTGACTGGGGAATGACAATGAGTCACCCTCGGACCAAGCGCGTAAAGGCCCAAGACAAATCCACGCAATTTCATGACGAACTTAGTTTCGTCACGGTTCACCTACGAAAAGCTAGCCCACTGTTCTAAGAGTTCTTATTAATCATGGGCAAGCCATTGGTTGGTCACATGTCCTTCTGGAAAAGACAAGGAAAAATTAAGACTTAAATAAAGAAAATCAGACCATCATAGAGGAAAACCGGTGAGGAAGATCAAATTACTTTTGGAAATGTATTTGAAAGCAGTGGCGGCGATAAGGGAGGTGGGGCAGTTGCTCCCCCGCTCTATGCTAAACCTTATCTGCGAGGGAAAGTAAACTGTTTTGAAAGTATTTACAGGGTGGCTCAATAAGTCACTTAACACCCTCAGTACAAGGCCACTGCGGCATGGAATTTGAAATTGGCGGTGACCAACCGTTATCTGGCCAAGGGGGAACCACATTGACGCCACCCACACGGTCGGCGGCCATCTTGATGTCCGCCATCTTGAATTCAACTTCAGAATTGTAAATGGGAAGGGGGTCGTGCGACATATCAAAATGGGCTAGAATTTCACGAGAAATGCAATGGTGAAGGTTTTTTCGACGTATCTTTAACCAGTAAAACGTTATGACTGAATTCTTGTACCAATTTGCTCCTTTTCGAGGTGTTAGAAAAATGCCTTAAAATTTGTTTAGCGCTTCGGTAATGCATCGAGATCAAAGTGACGTCTATGGAGAGACGTTCGCATGCCATTGCACATTATTTTAATCGGATACATCCATGAAGAGCTGTGCATTATGAATGGTTGTCGCGAACAATTTACAGTGTGACACTTCCATTGAATTAAAAGTCCTTCACAGTGACAAGGCTAATGTTTATGTTCAGAAGGACGTTCATAAACAGAATATTCGATGATTTTTATCTGATAACCCATTTTCAACAGATCAAAGCTGAATGGTTAGTGTTGGTAAGTTAATGGTGTGGCGTGCTGTGTGGAACACGATTGGTTAGTCAATTTTTCATCAACGGAACCTTAAATGCTTAGGTCTACTTGGATTTGTTAAATAAACAGTTTTTTTCATTCTTGCTTATGGAAGAAGGTACTTTTTACAGAGTTTTTTCAATAGGGAGGAACACCAGAACACTTATGGGAACGTTATGAACCAGTTTCTGTCCAAAGTTATTTTATCAGATGACAAGGGTCGCATAATCTGTTTATGAACGTCCTTATGAACATAAACATTAGCCTTGTCACTGTGAAGGACTTTTAATTCAATTGAAGTGTCACACTGTAAAATGTTCGCGACAACCATTCATAATGCACAGCTCTTCATGGATGTATCCGATTAAAATAATGTGCAATGGCATGCGAACGTCTCTCCATAGACGTCACTTTGATCTCGATACATTACCGAAGCGCTAAACAAATTTTAAGGCATTTTTCTAACACCTCGAAAAGGAGCAAATTGGTACAAGAATTCAGTCATAACTTTTTACTGGTTAAAGATGCGTCGAAAAAACCTTCACCATTGCATTTCTCGTGAAATTCTAGCCCATTTTGATATGTCGCACGACCCCCTTCCCATTTAAAATTCTGAAGTTGAATTCAAGATGGCGGACATCAAGATGACTGCCGACCGTGTGGGTGGCGTCAATGTGGTTCCCCCTTGGCCTGATAACGATTGGTCATCACCATTTCCATGTTGCGTGCTGCAGTGGCTTTGTACTGGGGGTGTTAAGTGACTTATTGAGCCACCCTGTATTTCTCATATCATGTGCGAGCCATTGCCTGTGCTCACTAATCTATTTAATTACATTACTATGATATTTCCCACAAATTCCGTAGTTACCGTAGCAGTTCTGGTTTTGTCTTCTTCCTCTTTTTTCAGTCTCTGTAGAGCACTTATCTCCCTGACTTCTTGTCCCACTTTTTCCGATAGTTCCATGTTCCTTTACACTACAATTAATTCAAACACTCTTTCCCAGCTTATGTTGCCTATGGTTTGGGAGAGTGGACTTTAGAAATATACATTTGAAGGGTCGTTAGTCTGTCGTTCATATTTGAGTTTAGGGACTAGATTTCGGTATTTATTTTGTGTGCCAATAGTACCAGATCAATATGTCATTGCCGGAAATAACAAAATATATTTCGACATATGTTGTGCCGATAATAATACCCAGTTTTCTTTTTTTGGGAGGGGCTCCCTGATGGCGCAGTGGTAGCGTCGCCGCCTTGTAATCAAGGGGTTCGGATCCCACTTTAAACTGTAGGTCCAGTCCCGATTAGCCTTACTGTGCATAAAATGGACTTAAACACCAAATCAACCAACCAACCAAATCTTTTTTTTAGTGTAACTTTTCTGATACCTTGGCTAATCGCGACGACGAGTAATGAAATTGATGAAGGAACACTCACAAAGAACACCCATGCCTTGACCCAAGCGTCGCAGCGCGCTGTACTAACCGCTCCCACGGAAGTCGGTTATCCCGAATTAAAAGGGGGAACAAGAATCCGACCCATTGGATTTAATTCCCAATCGGGCAAAGTTTTCTCCTTTCTGAGATATTATTACTATCGAACAGGAGTTGCGGCGTTCCGCAAAATGCTAAATCCAATAAATATGATTTTGAGACTGCGTAAACTGGCTAACTAGATGCAAAGAAGCTTTCATTCATGTTTTAAAAAAAATTAGCGACAGGTATAAACTGCTATAATTTTTTTAAAAAAATATGTCATTGTGCTACTTCTTGAAACGGCTAAGAGTATTGTTGATTTTTTGAATGAAACGCTCTGGTAACAGTCAATTCGAAGTGAATTTACACACCTGTAGTTCAAATCATACAGGGTGTTTTATAAAAAAGGTAAACTCTGCACTCAAACCATGTTGTTACCTTTTATTTAGAAACACCCTGTTCTATCCGTCCTCTGTGAGAACGAAATCGATCTACACAAAAACACATGACTTTTGATAAGTGCTTATTGGTTGTTGCTCAGTCGGTAACGCGTCTGACTACCATGCTCAAGGTCCCGGGTTCGATCCCCGGCCGGTTCAAATCCGCGAACTTTTCTAACGATGGAAGCGGCCCCGGCGAATAACATGGGTACCTGGGGGAAACCCTGGGGGGTAAAGGCGGTCAGGGGTGTGATGCTGATCACATCACCACCACTCACAACCGGATCAAGAAAGTGTGGGGCGTTACCCCCACACCCCTATACGCCTTCATGGCGTGGTGCTACCGTAGTTGTTTAATTCATTAAATAAGATCTCACAATTCCACTTTAGTACCTTTGTTCAGTGTCTATAGATTATCGTACGGACTACATTCCGTCGCGCAAGATTTCTGAGCAAGAGCTGCGATCAGAATCAACCAACAGAAGTTATCACTGATCATATATTTGCTGACACAGGCTTCGTTCTTGACAGAATAGTCGTAGATAAAATAGGAAGACCGATTTGATTACGTCGCTTTTCTGCCACTTTTGAATAATCGCGATGAAGATGAATCGTGATAGGATGAAATTGATTGAAGTACAATCACAAACACGCCGACATGAAAAGTCTCTCAGTGGATTATGTATGGCTGGGAGTGCAAACGCCAGAGAATCAGTCGGTCAAATTAAGTCCAGTGAGTACTACATGGGGGGTACATTTGGGTGTTATCTCGAGGTCACCCTTACACAGCCTCCCAAGAAAATAGAAAAAAAGGAGAATCTTCCTGTGCGATAATAATCGATATGGATACACTCGTTTCGCTGTTCGATATGGAACGCGAAATGTTTTGTTCAGCAAGTGATAAATGATTTTGCTAGACTGGCGGACTACAATATCAGAAAGGAAAGATGTGTGTGACATCTACCTCTGCGTTCAATGAATGCAAGCCTACCCATTATACTGTCGCTCGTCATCTTGTGAATTTGCTTCCAGTTTGCCGGACATTGACAAGAGGAAGAGTTCACGGGTACAAAAGTTGTTCATCAATCACATCAAAGCAGAGCCCGATTGGATTATTCACGATCTAGAAAAACGTTTACAAAGTATCACATTTGGCCTCCCCCATGGCGCAGTGGTAGCGTCATTGCTAGTGTTGCCCACGAGACGAGACTTTGGCCTGTCTCGTCTCGTGGAGCCTCGTGGAAATGCTGTCTCGTCTCGAATTTTTAAAAGCCTGTCCCGTCTCGTCCCGTGGACAGCCTTGTAATCAAGGGGTCCCGGGTTCGATACCCGGTGGAGGCACAAGTGGTTCGGATCCCACTTTAAACTGTAGGTCCAGTCCCGATTAGCCTTACTGTGCACAAAGTGGACTTAAAACAGCAACTCAAACCAAAACAAAGTATCACATGTTCAAATTTCGAAGATTTTACATTCATACTAGTTCCTATGCGAAATTGGTGATTGTGAGGAAAGGGGCTCGGCACTATGCTAAACCTTATATAACAAGGCAATGTAAACTGTCCTTGCCCCCTGCTCCCCTCAGTTTTGGCACCTTGACCCCTTAGGGAAACTTACTGTGAATCAAGGTTCCTGGGTTCGAATGTTATTGTTTTTGTGTTCAAATCTCACCAATTCACTGTGTAACATCATCGTCGCGGTTAAACTAAATATAGCTTGATTGATTTGCTTTATTTTACTTCATTTTGTGCTACTTCTGACTAATTTGGGAAGATTGGACTTCTTGAGAACGCGAACGAAAACAAGTCAAGCAAATCAACTTAAATTGCCTGAAGAGTGAAATTGAAGAAGAATTACTGGTATTATAGATGGGATGACCCATAATTCCCGAGCCTCACCCTGAATGAAACCCTGTAAGACCAAATGCCTAGCCTAATTTTTCGATCATCTCTTTGCAGAGCTTGCTAGAGTTTCTAGAGTATTCTGACCCTGGTCTCGTGGTCTCAAGCATGTCAAAATAGTCATCCACACTACTGACAACGTCATCACAGTCAAAATGCTCCCCAACCAATGCTTTTACCTTGTTGGGAAGAGGTGGTGGTCTGACAGTGCTAGGTCGGGCGAATACAGCGGGTGTTTCAGCAATTCGAGCCAGCATTCATGGATGGCAGCCATAGCTGCAAAGAGCATGCGGACGGAGGCATAGTCCTGATGGAAAATAACTTCTCTAGAGACCCCGTTGCATGAACAACGAACTCCACCGACAATTACGACATCTGCAGTTTCTCGCCGATCTACATATTGTCTACATTCTCCCGTGTCACCACCTCTACGAGCCTGTTTGGTAGAACGTCAGCTTCCATGCTTGGTCGTCTGCGCTTTCAATTCCACTACCCACCTCTTCACTGTCGCAGAGGAGTGTTTTTTTTTTTTTGTGAATATATTTTATTACTGCTCTGAGCTCTTGTCAGATACCAACATTTAGTAACAAAAATCGGCACACACACATCCACAAATAAATCACTGGATCTGAAGCTTGCTTTACCCTGAACACCTCTGTGCTGCATAGGCGTACGCACGGGGAGCAAGGTTGGGGGGCAAATGCCCCCTAATTATGAGAGTCGGCAGTTTTTTCTACGGAGGGACAAGCAAGGTATTTTTCCATAGTACGCAGATTATAGTGTTGCCCTCTCAAAAAACACCCCTTGAATTTAAAATTCTCGCATTCCTGCATCCCCATTATAATAATTAATGTAAATTTCTATGACTGAAATCAAATTGTACGTGTGGAAATGTACTTTCAGGTTGACATTCAATTTCTAAGGCAGAGATGTGGCCATCCTTGCTCCACCCCTTCCAGACGTACATGCCCTTATATTATTATTATTAGAGCCCGGAAGTTCAGGCATTTATTTTCGTTAAAATAGGCAGGCAATAAGGCATTTATAATGTGGAAAATAGGCACTAAAAATGAAAAAAAGGCAAAATAAACCGAAAAAAGGCACATTTGGAAGTCGCTTACTTTTATCTATAATTTCTGGCAAAATGTTAAAATCTAAATTGGGAAGAGCATTTCAATTTTCTCCGTCTTGATTTCACATAACTACAAGGTGATTTTTAAGTTCTCAACATTCATTGATAGTCGTCTATCAGAGAGAGTGTTTTTCATAACAGAAAATGATCTTTCTACTTCGACAGAAGTTATTGGACCATACATAAAACAAGCTAATGTAGCTGGACTCATTTCGGTAACAGTATTTTTACCTTTAAGAATATCACAAATTGTTTTCAATTGTTTCAAGTCCTCATTTGCACTCACTACCCGTTTGCACTTTTCCGCAACAGCTGACCCCTTTTCTCCTGGCACTTCCATCATCTGCTGCATAGATTCCTCGAAGATTTTCATGGATGCTATGCAATGCACCATAATGTGCAAAAATAAACTTGAATAGCACAGGAGTTTTTTCACTTCACGAATTGAAGCCGCTTCATTTTCTGGAAGATCATCGATAACCTCACTGATTTTTTGAAGGTTGTTAGCATAATATATAGCTGCTGACATCCAGGTTCCCCATCTCGTCAAGACTGGTTGCTGAGATAAACTAAGCTCAATCGCAACTTCCTGGAATTTTCGCGTTCGAGAGGGAGATTTCAGAAATATCTTCTTTGTGTTCGAAATCAACCTGTCCACTTCAGCAGTCAATCATGCACAAGAAATGTTAACCGAAAGGCAATATCCTAACTCAGCATGAAATACTTTTTTCTCACACTTTTCTCCTTCAGCAATGTTGAAACATGCGTGAGTTTAATATTAATTAAATAAGGCGAAAATTATTCACATAATAAACGGAAGAAAAATAAATGCCAACAACGTTCTTTGAGAGAAAAATAATGTATATACACATTTTTTTTAAAAAAAATTGTCAAATTTCATTGAAAAAGGCAAAAAAAAGGCATTATAATTAAAAATAGGCAGTGGGGTCCAAATAGGCAAAATAGGCAAAATAAAAAGGCTTCCAAAACATTCGAAACAACATAAGAAACGTATATCCGGAAAAAAATTATCAATATATGCAGTAGATAAAAAGAGGCATTTTGCCAAACTTCCGGGCTCTAGTTATTACATTTTCACCCAGAAATTTAGGATAGAGGAATTTTATCGCCGTTTTTAAACGATATTATACTCTTAAAGATAATGAAGTATTTTGAAACCGATGAAAGTTCAAAGCAACTACGGGGGAAGGAGGTGGAGTGGCGCAATCACACGGGGGCATCCCCCCATCCTTGGATGGAAATCAACGTTAGGGGAACAAACATGGACGTAAAGGAAAGCAAGAGTAGCAGAATCTAAGAGTAGCAGGACAAAACGATACTCAAGATGGAATTAATTTTCACGTCCTTCTTGCATTATTTCTTCCAGACTGCGAAGAGCACCTGCAAAGGGGGGGGGGGGCACAGAGCTGCAATTGCCCCCTCGATTTCAAATTTTATACAAATAAAAATACATTTCGTAAAATTTTCTTGCTCGCTTCATTCGCAATATCAGCTTTTCTTGCAGTCTTGTCAAGTTCAGAGCCGTAGCTAGGGGTCAGCGGGAGTTGGCCCTGGACGCCGAACGGTCTAAATTGGAAAAAATTGTAAAAGAGAATGCCGAAAATTTTTGCGCCATATTAAATCAATACAGTTTTCAGTTTGCAAAAATTTGGATCTGAAAATTTTCTTCCTCGCTTCGCTCGCAATTTATTTTCTGTACTGCATTATAAATTATGACAAAAACTAAGTACTACTGCTAAACGGTCTGATGGGGATGGGTGCAATAAAACTAAAACAGTGAGATAACATTAGTTTTTTTTCTTTACCAACTGAACTTTCATCAATGCTTTTGCGCCCCCTAATCACAGGGTCTGCGCACGCCTATGCTGTGCTGGATATCATATGCAGGAGTACAGTTAGTTTCTTTCTCTTGAATCGTTTTTTACCTGGAACTTTTTTCAACTCCTGAGAGGCCATTTTGTGAAGAGACGTGCTGCAATCCTGAGTTTAGAATGTCGTTACTTGGAAGGTTCGACAGGACGTTGGAGAGTAGAACATTCCTGATTAACTGAAGCGGAACGTTCACGAGTACACAAAAGCCACTTCAATTCCTGTGATTTGGGACTTTGCGGAGTCCGCTCGAAGCAAGAAAAACAGCCTTGAGCCATTTGCGATTTGGAAATAGGGCTGACGCAAACAGCTTTGGAATGTCTCCTTTCCCATGCCTACCTATCTATCAATATGCTATTTACAGGTGAATCCTTCCACAGCAGAAAAATGTAGTGAAGGAAGGGGTCCATGTTTTTGTGCTCCACGATCCTGCTTTGCTTTTGCATGACACCCGAAACGTCCGAAACCAAAAGTTCTAATTAAAGGGGTGGAAAACTCATCACTAGAGACCGGATTGTAAAAGGGAAAACATTTACTCTAAGAAGGGCAAAAAAGCGAAAATTATTGTCAAAAGAAGGAAATGAAAAAGGACTACAGTTTATTTTTGCACTCCACTAAAAACATTATTTTAAATGAAAGCACAATATATACCATTCATATGTAAAAAGGGATACATTAAATTTCATATGAAGTAAAGTAAAAAAATGCAAGAAATTTAATGTATCCCTTTTTACATATGAATTGTATATATTGTGATATCATTTAAAAAATATATTGTTAGTGGAATGGAAAAATAAACTGTAGTCCTTTTCCATATCCTTTATTTGAATGTAATATACAGCGAATAATCTTACCATCCCTTTCGATGAAATCTTCCTTGAAACACGCGATACTGTCGTCACTGTCAAACAGTAAAGTTACAACTATTCTAAAAACCTTCACAATAAAAGTCTAAATCTAGCAGATAAGTACACTTTCAACTCAACATGCGTGCCGCTTACAATGAGTTTGCTACTGCTTAAGGGCATATCGCATTGTTGCAAAATCGCTGCAAGGTGCTCCCAACACTCATGGGTGGAAGGGATGGCAGAAGGCGCTTGTTCTTTCTTTCCTTTAAGCTGCACCAAATAGACAATTGTTGAATGTTCAGGGAAAAAACAGTCGTACAAAATATTTGATATCTTGTCAATAAGGGGACCAAGGAAGATGTTTTTTTCCCCTTTTTTAAAAATAAAATGGTAAAAAGGGAATGTAGACTGAAAAACGAGTCAATAAAGGGACCAGAAGGGAAAATGTATTTAATGCCTGTTGGTCCCCCAAACTTAAATATAAAAAAAGGAATTTGGGCTAAAAAGGGGGGGGGGAAGGAAGGGAAATTAAAACCATGTAATCTTGTTGGTGGAAGATAATTATAAACACTGTTATTTATTCCATGGTCAGTGTTGAAAAATTAAAAAAGAAATTACCTTAAAATCCGGTCTCTACTCATCCCAGAATTCGAAATGCATCAAAATCAACATTGATGTACTTTTGCTGCATCAATTGATAGTTAAACGTATAATTTTGGATTCTTTGAAATGCTCGTGTCTGATCTTCAGACTAAATTTATTGACAGACTACAAGACACACGACTCGCCGCATAGAATGGAACGAAACTCAATTGTTCTTGAGCGACAAGTCATCTGCTACACTGTGCGTTTACTCTTGCATATAGAGTACCGGTATTATGGAAGCTTTTGACACTTCTACAGAAGTATGAATATATCCTAGCACGTTCGCCTTTGTTTTAAAGAAGGAATTTTAGCGAAAAATGGAATCCCAACCAGGACTCGAAGCTAAGTCTCTTGCATATCGTACCATTATTCTACCGAACCAGCCCTGATTTCGCCCGACTTTTCGCTATCAGCTGTCTTTAGCTCAGAACTCTTAATTGAATTTCCTTATGCCGGTTTGTCAACCGTACGCAATGAGTAGTTATATTCTTGAAGGTAAAAAGACTATAAAATTACTGCTATTAACACATATCTACCGTACATTTAACGGTATAGTCAGCAGTGAAAGAGAAATCGCGCTAAGAAACCTGTAGAACGTGTCCATGACCTTTTTCCAAACAGGGATATCTAGCTCCGTAACCAACGGTTATGGTATGCGCTGGCAATTATGGGAATCGGTGATAGATCAGGAGCAATACTTGGATATTCCCCTATTTTGTTCGTTCTCGAAGTTACTTTAACACTTACGTGGGGAAGTAGAGAAATCGATTTAAAACTACAAACACGAGAATACAGCGCACCGATAGAGGATTATGGGGATGTGTGTCGGGATCTCGCCCGTTTGGACTATGTTCCTGAAGCAGGGTTGTTAAAGTTCTAGGAACCAATAAATTCTAATGGATTCTATTGGGTTGCGCTGCAGGATCGGAACCTTTTTTTTTTCTCTCGCACAGTTTAAATTCGGTACAAGTTGCGTATCGTTTAATTGAAAATAGGTTCCTGGACCGTATATAAATTCAACCGGAGAAATTAAGGTTCCTGGACCGTATTAAAATTCAACCGGAGAAATTAAGGTTCCTGGACCGTATTAAAATTCAACCGGCGAAATTAAAGTTCCTGGACCGTATTAAAATTCAACCGGCGAAATTAAAGTTCCTGGACCGTATTAAAATTCAACCGGCGAAATTAAGGTTCCTGGACCGTATTAAAATTCAGCCGGAGAAATTAAGGTTCCTGTACCGAATTTAAATTCAGCCGGAAAAAAATGTTCCTGTACCGAATTTAAATTCAGCCGGAAAAAAAATGTTCCTGTACCGAATTTAAATTCAGCCGTAAAAATGTTCCTGGACCGTATTTAAATTGATCCGGAAAAAAGGTTCCTGGACCGAAATGAAATACTTTACAGATGAAAAGGTTCCTTACGCACCAGAACCCTGTAGGCTGGCTGATTCTCTCTCCTGGACCGGAATTGAATTTATTTAAAATTCCTGGAACTTTTAACAACCCTGTCCTGAAGAAATGGAGCAATGTAATTGTTTCGCTCAATTTTCCTATTCAATTGCTAAAAAGGTATTTTGAGTGCAATCATGAACACCCTCCCTCGAAAATTCTGTCAATTGTGCATTCGAGAATATTGTCAAAATACATTGTAAAAAAATTGATGGAGAAAATGACAGTGTAAGCAAGAGCATTCACTGCCGTAAAAAATAACCACCACTATCTTAAAATATTAACGATTAATAGGTAGTTAAACTTATTACTGCAATTTTAATGATTGAATTTTTAAAATTTAATGACTTTAATGTACACACAACTGCAATTCATAATCATTATGTTTATACATAATACAAAAATGATACGCTATATACGCCCCTGTTCCATACTCATCAATACAATAATTTGAAAGTTTTCCTATGTCACAATGCTGTACTGTAGACCTATACATACATATAACATGCACATGTGTATTGTGTTATTTCCCATTGGAGCCACAGCACAGAGGGGAGCAGAGGCGCAACCACGAATTTTTGTTTTGGAAGGGGGGGGGGCAAGTACCAGGAAAAACGTGCCAATAATAATAATAATAATATAACATTATTATTATAGTTGTTATTGTTATTATTGATTTGCTTTATTTTACTTCGCTTATTGTGCCACTTTTGGCTAATTTGCGAAGATGTGGATGAGTAACGATGTGATGATATTGATGAATGGACCCTCGCAAACATTCATGCCCAAGCCGGAATTCGAACCCGGGACCAACATTATTATTATTATTATTAGTAGTAGTAGTAGTAGTAGTAGTGGTGGTGGTGGTGGTGGTGGTGGTGGTGGTGGTGGTATCAAAGATGTCATTACACTTGTAAATTATGCAAAAAGGGGGTAAAGTTTGTGCTAAAGCATTTGTGTTCAAACAAAAGATTTGAATTATTTCTTCAACACGTTCAATTTGACATTAATAATGGAAAACAAGCACACAAACTATTTTTCAAAGACAAAAAATGCTTGATAAATGCATTCCAAATATAATTCTTTTTTACATTAACATGTATAATCTTTGTATACGATAGCCTATATGTTCCACATATATGTAACATGGAGCGAAGTGGACACTAAATTGTGTACGTATTCAAATTTTATTTAGTACCAATTCATCCATCTCACAATAAACCAAGAGCAAAAATTACGTAAACTGTCTCTTAAATGTGCATGCTCCCTTTCCTTAAAACAATTGCTCATGAATTTAGAACAAAATCAATTAAGACAAGTCCTATTTCTCTGTCTGGTCATTTACAATGCATTACAGAGAACGACATATTGCGAGCGAAGCGAGCAAAAAAATTTTTGGATTTAATTTTTTCGCAGGATGAAATCAATATTGATTTAATAGGACGCAAATCATTTCAATAAATCAAGGGGTCCCGGGTTCAATACCCGGTGGAGGCACATGGCACAGTGGTTCGGATCACACTTTAAACTGTAGGTCCAGTCCCGATTAGCCTTTGTGTGCGTAAAGTGGACTTAAAACCACAAATCAATTAATCAATTTTAAAACTTATTTTCATTTAGATCGTTCGCAGCCCAGGGCCGACTCCCGCCGCCCCCTAGATACGGTTCTGAATAAGACTAATAAAAGCAGAAAATGCGAGCGAAGAGAGCAAGAAAATTTTACGAAAAGTATTTTTATTTCCATAAAATTTGAAGTTGTGGGCTGTAATTGCCCCCTGCCAGCACACTTAGCCGTCAATGTTTGAACCCCCTTGCCCCCCTAGAACACATTTTCGTCCAAGGTTGGGGGGGGGGGTAATGCCCCCCTGTAGTTGCGCCACTGGATGAGAGACGTCATGAATGCGCCTGCGCTCATGAAAAACAAAACTGTTGCCGTGTTCCTAAATGAACTGTGAAACTGTTAAATTATAACTTTAGAATATTGTAAATTTTACGGTAAAGAAAGAATGAAAGAAGAAAGAAAGAAAGAGAAGGAAAGAAAGAAGAGAGAGAGAGAGAGAGAGAGAGAGAGAGAGAGAGAGAGAGAGAGAGAGGGGGGGGGAGGGGAAGGAAGAAGGAAAAAAAGTGTACCTAACGGTGGATATAGGCTACCAGTGCCATCTTAAGCGCTTTTAAAAATCTCTTGCTAAGAGCTGTCGTTTATATTCACAGTAGAAACATTATTTCCTCTCTTTCTCTAGCACCACAACAAACAAAGTAAATCTTCGCTTCCTTCAACACCACCCCTTTCTCCTCCAGCTGATAACGTTCATTGTTCTCAAATTCTAAACACCATCCAGTTGTGAACTTTTTCATTTAGTGGGAAATGCCGCATTACATTCAATTTCCAGGCATGGACGTCACGAAGAGAAAGGGGGGGGGGGGGTCAAACCTTCAGTCGACCTGAATTGCACTGTTTATTGCGTAAATTGCACACGTAAATGCTACGCACGTCATCAATTAAACTGCTATCTCTGTTAATTTCTAACAGAGTAAAACTTTTTGTACCTATAAAGCTTAACTAACACACTTTAAAAAAAAGTTATTGAACACATTTTCCGACAAATCGGTGCAATTTTAAGTAAATGCACATCCATTTATCCTTTACGTTTCGGAAACTAAAATTAGTGTAAAAATAGTTTACATTGTTAGTTTAGTTTCACTTAAAACTAAAAACCGTTAAAATCCGTTTACTGGTTGTCAAGAGATCGATGCAAATAATTCAATATGGCAGTGGGCCAGTTCGGACACCTCCACATCGGACGAACATGTGAGTGGTGTGGAATCAACATGTAAAGTTTGGTGCTTTAATCCGGCATATAACGATATGGTCGAATTTTCACGTTAAACCTAACACCCGGCTTCTAAATTTCTGACGTTACAATAAAAATTGAGCGTATAATTAAATGCAATAATAGCACATCCAATTCCAAATCCCCTATGTATTTAAACGGGAGAGCACCTGTTTACTACAAGACTACGGGTGCTGTCATCTACAATTAGCTTTGCCTGAACAGCCCCATTACAGACCACCAAGAAAATAGTAACGACAGTTTAGGAAACTCAACCAAGTCTATCTGCAAAGGGTAAGTTTCAAATACTTTGTCTGAAGAATACTGCTTTGCGAGAAACTATAGTACCACTTAGAAAGCTAAAATAAAGTTAGTATAGGAGCTTATTTTTTACCTCCACAATAGAAAGCACCGTATTCCCGTCACTTCCAGCTTCCATATGAAAGTTTCTTCAAACGGTTACTTTTAAATTTCCTCCGCTATCATTTCTGTCTGGCACTGAATTGATAACGAATAATAACGTACTTGAGTAAAGTATCATTATTAAAAATGAACATTGTCCCCATAAACAACAAACAAAAGCAAAATTTCATTATTTTTGACTTTCGAATCTGGTACACACCAGCTGAGAGTTCATTCTGATAAAATACTACACAATCTGGGATGTCTCGTAAGTAGCCCATGATAAAAAAAAGCTTATCCTGATCGCTGCAAGACATTTTGCACGTACCAAGTGATAATCTGTATCATATTTACATTGGGAATACCTCAACATATATAAAAAAAACAGTTATTGTGTTTGCTCAATAGTATTCATAGTGTGGATCACCACATACTTTATGAACTATTAAAAAAAAACTCGAATCTACTTCTCTGTGATAATATTATAGAATGGAATTTTAATTATCGAATGATGAAAATCAACCCCATCTTCAGGCCTTTCCACATCAGGGTAGATAGATATTGCAAATGACCCATTTACATACTCTATACAGCCAAGGGAATGACAAATAGCGTGAGAGTTCATGGTAAGTATTAATCCTGTTTTACGACTTACCTAACCTTAATTTCAATTTTATAGTGTATGGCATATGGTGTGGCCTTGTTACAAATGGCTAGAGATGTGTGTCTGAGGAAGTTCACAAGGTAACCTCTTGATGCACAAAAAGGGTAATCGGGACTGGATCTACAACTTTAAGTGGGATCCAAACCACTATATCGAACCCGGAACCCCTGATTACAAGGCGACGACGTTACCACTACGCCATCGGGGAAGCCTCTGGTAACCTCTTTACCACACAATAAATTTCTCCCTTTATATTGGGTTGAAGCATAAACGTTCGTAGCACTTGTGTTCGTTATGGCAACACTGCGGTGTTAGGAGTTTGTTTATCGTTTAATGTTCATCAATTGGAGTGGCATTGTTGTGCTTGTGAATACGCATTGAATTTTACAGATTTGAAGAAAGACGATGGTATTTATGGGCTTAGGAACAATAAGTGTCCAGTGGGGGGTTACGACATATTCATCTATCTGAGTTTAACAAAGGGGCAAAGACAGCGGAGGAGTCTCGAAACATTTGTCCCTTGTACGGGGAGAATGCCAACGGGAAAAGCAGGGCAAGAAAATGGTTTTCTCATTACAAAGAGGGCATTTTTGACTTATGCGTTTCTCCACGTTCAGAAAGACCATCGGGCTTTAATGAAGACCGTTTAAACAAGGATCTACATCAGTCGACTCGAGAATTAGCAAACGTGATGAACTGTGCCCATTCAACCATTGTGCGACAATTTCATTCCATGGGTAAGGTTCAGGATACCGCACGGTTTAAATGAAAACAACCAAATCCGCGAGTAGGCCACGAAGTGCTACGACACGATAATGCACAACCACACTCCGCTAACATGACAAAAGCTGCTATCCAGGAGCTTGGTTGGGTAGCTATTCCACATCCTCCTTACTCCCTATATCTTGCGCCCTCGGACTGCTACCTTTTCAGCTCTCAATTCATCAATCTTCAAGGAAGCTCTTTTGGTGACGAAAATGCTCTTCAAACTTGGCTTGACGACGCTTTTAACCACGAATCATCTGACTTCTGCCCCAGCGTTGGTAGACAGTCATAGACAATGAAGGAAAATATATTACTGATTTATTAATGACTTTTGTTTATCTCAAATTAGTGTCAAATAAAACTACTTTTGCCACGGTGAAAAAAACGCTACGAACTTATGCATCAACCCAATATATTTCACAACAGCGAGGTATTAACATTTCTTCTTTGGTAGTTTTGCATACTC
Organism: Lepisma saccharinum; assembly: GCF_977018435.1. Taxonomy (NCBI): domain Eukaryota; kingdom Metazoa; phylum Arthropoda; class Insecta; order Zygentoma; family Lepismatidae; genus Lepisma; species Lepisma saccharinum. The sequence continues at coordinate 50,050,223 of NC_139229.1, forward strand.
TATAGATACTACAGTCATGTTCTGCGTTGTAGCCATCCGATTTAAAGTCAATGGGACGCAGATGGGGGAGCTGATGGGGCTACAGCCCTTACAAAAGTTTGAGAAAATCAACATTATTAATATAAAAGCTGTGAAGAACTCTGTAAAAACCAGTGGTAAATGCAACCCTCCTTAATAAATCCTCAAAGTTGATTGATTGATTGATTTGCTTTATTTTACTTCGCTTCATGTGCTACTTTTGGCTATTCCGAAGATTGGGATGAGTGATTATATGATGAAATTGATGAATGAACAGTCACATACATCCATGCCCAGGCCAGGATTCGAACCCCGGGCCCCTGGCGTCGTAGCGCGATTTGCTATTCACTCCGCCATGGGGGCTGGCAAAGTCTCAAAGTTCTACATTTATCAAGGTAAGGCAAAGTGACGAAGTACAATTACAATTGCTCATCTAATTTTGGTATTTAATAAAGCAAGCAGCGAAAGGAAAACGCGTCGCCGACGCAAGCAGCGAAAGGAAAACGCGTCGCCGACGCAAGCGGCGAAAGGGAAACGCGTCACCGACGCAAGCGGCGAAAGGGAAACGCGTCACCGACGCAAGCGGCGAAAGGAAAACTCGTTGCCAACGCAAGGCTGCATTTGCACTACATTTTTTCTCGGCTCTGGGTTAATATGGTGTGGAAAGACATATTGCAGAAGTGAATAATCGAAAGGATATGAAAAAAAAATCCTCGAGGAAACCAATGCAATTATTGCGAAATGAGTTATTTTTTAAAGCAATTCTACATTCTTCCAAGGCAAACTCCAGGGTTGTGAGCGGAGGAAATGACTGACACCATGAAATGAAGGCTGGCTAAGCGTCCAGGGCGAGGTAAATCGATGACCTCAAGCATGGCCGTATTTAGAGGAGGGGTTTCTAGGGTTCAAACCCTCCCCGAAACTTCTGACATGTTGGATTAATGGAAGTTCAGAAACCAAAATCTGTAACAAATTTTCAATTTTTTTTTCGAATCATCACAAAAATACATGGAGACAATGTTGAAACGATCGAGCTAGAATTTTCATACATTTGGAATTCTGAAACTTGAGTGAAACAGGATTTATTCTCAGAATCGTAGCCCACCCGCGACCCCACCATTATCACTTCTGTTGTCATCTTTCCAGTGTTGCTCCTGCCTCACAATGAATATAGACTGAAGATTCCCTTATGATTTGTCCCAAAATTCCCTGTCCGATAAAGTCGAAAATCTCCCTTGATAGGAGTTCAAACCTAGGATCTCCAGTTTTGTAGCGCATTACGTTCGCGATTGAGGTTACAATCCATGCACCAGTTTTTAAAAAGAATAACTGGTTCCACACTTTTCAAAATTCCAAAAATTTAATTTTAAAGTCAAACAACAAAAGCTTTATGACTAAAATTTCCATCTAACTTTTAAAGCTTTTCTCTTGAAGGTATCTAAAGTTTAATGACGAAGTATAATAATTGTGCATTTCAGTACACACTGTATGAAACGTTAAAAAAAACAAAAAGAAACTTGTGCTGGATATTCACTCATCTGCTGGATTGAGTAAGCCCCTCAAGGATATAACAATAATATAATAATAATTATTATTATTAGTATTATTATTATGGAATAAAATTGTTTTATTATTATGAAATTTTAATTATTATTGTACAATTATTGTTATTATTTCTATTATTCAAATTTCTGGCGACGCCCATGGGAACAATTATGGATGAACCCCCCCCGAAATTTTTTCCTGCCTACGGCCATGACCTCAAGTAGAAAAGACACACCATGCGGTTGTTCTTGATAGAATGGAAGACGAAGCTGTGTCACCTCTATCGTAGCCACTCCCTGAAAGGAAACTGTTACGGTACTGCGGCTCCTTCAAACATCAATTGACGTGTACGAATAATGTGTTAAAATGAGGGAAATTGAAATAAGCTGAAAATTGGCCACTGTGTTCTGTGGATAACCTTAAAAGTTCGCCAACAATACCACGGATGGAACATGCCGCCGTCTTTGCATATCGGTCGCTGTGTATAGGGTGCAGTATACTGGGATTTTCATTGAGAGCAAATTAACAGCTTACAGCATCGAGTCTATGTAAGGTAGAAACATGAGGTTTGCGTAGAAGTCTAGGCTCGACTGACCTGTTTTAACACCACAATATATTTTGTTTACAGTAATTACGAAGTCAACCCTTTAGTGGCAATATTAATACTGCGCTTTGTGGTTTAATATATCAAGGATAATATTTATAGTGGAACCACGAGCAAAACAACCTGCGCAGACCCGCGACTCCTGTGCACCATACCCCCGCGAGTAAGAGAGGGGGAGAGTGGACCATGCTTTCTTATGGCCCGAGGTGGAGGGAAGAAGTGAAAGCTGCGCGGGGACTTTTCGTCCCAAGGTTTTTTTCCTTGTGGTCGATCTATAGTTCTTCAAAGACTGGTAGTGTCGAAACAAGATGTCAATCAGGAAAAAGAAGACTTATTACGGAAAGTTAAGACACTGCTAAGTTTACTTTAGTCTCGACAACATCCCTATTTTTCTAATACGAATGAAAATAACGAAACTTCCATGTATTAACGCATCATACTTTTGGCAAAATTACTGAATATGTAATTTGTTAGAAATATTACTTACCTAGAGTCAGCTGCTCTAACTGCCTACGTTCCAAATCTTGCTCTTCACCCTGTAAAAAAATTAAAACATTAATAAAATAATACAAACAGATCAAGTCCATGTATAAAAATATAATGGAAAAATGTTCAGAAGAAACGTGACGAAGGAAGTAGATTCGTGGTTAGAAAAAAAAAGGATGTTTAAAGTCCACTTTCTGCTGAGGTATACGCTACTTTGAACTGGATCCGAACCACTGTACAAGCCACCTTGGTTGAGAGTTCGAATCCCTGTATGGTCATTGGTGTTTCTTTGGGAGTGACCTTTATGTACTCGCCATTTCTCTCCCATCGTCGCGATTAGCAGATATAAGAATAAAAGCGACGTAAAATAAGAAAAATACGAGAGCCCAGAAGCAAGTGATCTCTTGATTACAAGACAACAGCGTTACCCACAACGTTATCAGGGAGTGGTTAAGAATTTCGTCTCGTTGTGAAGTAATCATCTGGCATTGACATAGCATCTTTCACGAGTTTATTTTCTGGGAAGTGGAAATCAATAAATCTCAGATTCAAGAGTGTCACTAACTTCTCATTTTCCACGATTTGTATTTTTATTTTAGCACACAGCTTAGTGTTACTAAATTCGGGGAACAACTTTCGGAAGCGAAGAGAACAATGTTGTCGCCTTCCCCATCTACAGTATGTCCCAAAATAGTCTTTACACCCTTGGAACGTGATTATCAGGAACATTAATAACAGCAATTATGATTTTTTGTTGTTTTTTTTGTTTGGCGTCACGTGCCTTAAAGTTATAGATGTTGAAAATGACTAGCATTAGCATCGTCTGCAACGGTGTAGAACAGATCGGTAGTCTCAATCGCATGTCTCATGCCATCCAGTGTCAGTGGCTTTGTGGCGCACATATAGTTCTTCTGTTTCCTACAAATAGAAATTAACGGTGTTAAGATTTGGGTGGATATTCGACACTTCTTATGTTTTCTCAAAAAAAGAAAAATTGCTTACCTCCGCCATTTTTGTGTACATTAATGCCTACCGCGTGGTGGGATGAAACGGAACTATACTGAACCCAACTCCAACTGGCGGCTGGGAAACAGCGAATCAGCGATCAGGGGCCCTTCAAGTATCTGAGCGACGCTCGCTAAGCAAGATTTTTGCTCGTTTAGCAGACAGTTCATTTACTTGACGCAGTTCGATCATTGATCAAAATGTCAGTGCCTTTGAATAATCTGTGGTCAATGTGGCTGCGTCGAGTGGACAAGATTTCGGTGTTTGAAATCCTGTTAATTATGGAATGGAAATACAGGGTGTCCCACGAACGGCGCAACTGGGAATTAAGAGTGGCGTTACTTTGTAACCGAAACCTGTACATACATAAGTCATACACCAAATGTTAGCCCTGTCCAAGTAGATATTTTTAAACCTAGAAACAACAAACGTGGTGCAGTGTTGTTCATGCACTGTTGCCAAATGTAAGGGAAAGTGTAAATTTATTTTTCCACAAAGCTTGGAAAATTGTATGTCAAACATTCGTACGGAAATTTGGACGTCAATTTCCACCTTGGGTAGGTGGACTATTTCGCCATCTATAGTTCAGAGAAGAAAACCGATCGTTTTCGCGTATAGCCAATCCTGAAATTCCTCGTAAAGGCGTACCGGTCCAAATGGGTGTTTTAAAAAAAATATGAGGTACAGTGGCAACACTGTTGATGTTTGAAGGCAACAAAAGTTGTGTTTAGTGATGGTCTATGACATGGAAATACTGGAAACAGGAAAAAAAGAAAATGAAAATTATGGTGAAAAAAGTGTTACTAACCTACTCCTGGCAACCATGCAATGCGCGTAACAGGCAGTGTAGCTTTACAAAAGATGTTGAAAATGACAACCATTTTCCCTGAGGCATTCATCAACACGTTTTATCATGTTGGAAGCAACTTTATGCAAGGTTGATTGGTTTATATTGTTAATGGCTGTGCAAATGTTTATTTTTAGATCATCAAGTGTTCTTGGGTTATTAATGTAAACTGTTTGTTTCAAATAACCCCACAGAAAAAAATCTGGAGACGTCAGATCCGGTGAGCGACTGGGCCATAAGTTTTTGCTTATAATGTGATCGCCAAAAAACTCTGCCAACATGTCTAAAGTTTCATTAGACGTGTGACATGTTGCGGAGTCTTGTTGAAACCAACAATCACGTTCATCACGTTCCAACAGAGAAATAAACTGTGTGATAAGGTCACGATAAACTATTCCGTCAACTGTTGTGTTGAAAAAGAATGGACCGATTATTTTTCTCCGCGAAATCGCGCACCACACACCGATCTTTTGTGGATGAAGTGATTGTTCATGTAACAAATGGGGATTCTTACTTGACCAGTGTCGAGAATTTTGACTGTTGACATATCCATTTAAGTGGAACCATGCTTTATGCGTGAAAAAAACCTTATCCAAAATATATATTCACACCATTGTCTCTAATTAAATTTCTAAACCACTGGCAGTATCTTACACGTGCACCTTTGTCTGCTTCATTCAGTTCTTGCACAGCCTGTACCTTATATGCACGTAGGTGCAATTGTTTTAACGCTCGGTGAGTTGTTGTTTTTGATCCACCTGACTGTGCAGCAAGTTTACGAACAGATTTCCTGGGAGATTGTGATATTCTCTGCTCCACATCCTGCAGCACACCTTGTGTCAAAACTGGTAGTTGTCTGTGGTAGGGTTTGTCATTAACTGATCCTGTTTCACGAAATCTGGAAACAAGTCGATATATCGTCGAATTTTCTGGAACACTGTTATTCGGATATTTCTCGCGAAACACAGTTTTTACACTAGCGTACGATTTTGAACAAAAATAATGTTCCACAATGAACACCCTCTCTTCCAAAGAGTACTTCATTTCACAGAACAATTCTAATCTTCCCCTACGAATAATGCGAAATGCACGGCTCAAACAGTTCTGAGTACACAACTAACTGATTCTTTTGTTCTCGTTCGGTGGGCGCTCTTATCGCATTGCATGGTTGCCAGGAGTAGGTAAGTAACACTTTTTTCACCATAATTTTCATTTTCTTTTTTTCCTGTTTCCAGTATTTCCATGTCATAGACCATCACTAAACACAACTTTTGTTGCCTTCAAACATCAACAGTGTTGCCACTGTACCTCATATTTTTTTTAAAACACCCATTTGGACCGGTACGCCTTTACGAGGCATTTCAGGATTGGCTATACGCGAAAACGATCGGTTTTCTTCTCTGAACTATAGATGGCGAAATAGTCCACCTACCCAAGGTGGAAATTGACGTCCAAATTTCCGTACGAATGTTTGACATACAATTTTCCATGCTTTGTGGAAAAATAAATTTACACTTTCCCTTACATTTGGCAACAGTGCATGAACAACACTGCACCCCGTTTGTTGTTTCTATGTTTAAAAATATCTACTTGGACAGGGCTAACATTTGGTGTATGACTTATGTATGTACAGGTTTCGGTTACAAAGTAACGCCACTCTTAATTCCCAGTTGCGCCATTCGTGGGACACCCTGTAGAATAGTTGATATGAACAAAACTGTCGAAATTTTCATTTTGACACACTTGCACAACTTTCCAAAACTACGGTGTACATTTACATTTAATATTTATTATTTGGAATAAACAACACTATCATTTTAATTCAATTACAAAAACTGGAATATTACATCACCTTCTGTTACTTGAACATCCTCTCTAATTAAGTTATATCGCAAGACGTTCAGTTCATCATAAATATTTCCTCATTGGTGGCCACGCCATTTGCGGCTCGCCACCCGCCATCCTCATACAGTTTTCCTCTTCTTCCCTTTGCCTCACGAGATCGAAACACAGAAACGCTATATTCTGTGGCTCAAACCTGTGGCGAGCAAGGTTCAAGTTCGCTCAGCGATCAAGTGAGCCGTCAAGTAGCCGAGCGATCACGTTGCGCGCTGAGCGCTCAGATACTTGACGCGGCCCAGTTGAATTTCCTTCGACTGAGATCGGGCATTTTAGAGTCACAAGGTACCGAGCGTTGTTCGCGGGACGAAACAAATGAGCGTTGGTTATACCACATGTTGCCAAACGTACTGTAAAGCGAGAAAGAGTTTTCTCGGTCACCAGCAGATATCAGCGGGTTCAACTGGCCACGTGGTTCTGCACGATGAAGTTTCCGGAAGAACCACCCACAGGTCCGAATGCAGGCGGACACACGGTCATATGAAGTCAACTGGCAAAAACAGAAGTATGCTTGGCAACGTTGCTTCGGGAGAGCTATGTGATCCCTTCAGCTTTTACTTCGCAACCGAGTTTGTTGACACCCATCTAGTCACACACATCCGAAAATGATTGGGGGACAGAAATAGCCATCAAGGTCAACCGCCAGTTGGGAGTTGCGTTCCGTGTAAAAACAACAGAATGCCTACACGCCCTCACAGACACTCAACGTAGACATTGCAGCTTCAAATACAAAAGTCCAGTCAGGTCATCTTTAATAGTCCCTCTGTTATTAACGTTCAAAGAGTGTAAACATTATTTTGGGACACACTGTATATATTAAGTATATCACGTGAGAAATCTTGTTGGATGGGTTAAGCCTAGGCTATGCAAACACCAGGACCTTGAAATAACAATACATACGTACACGTATGCATTCTGATTCATTATAAGGTTACGTCTTTACAGCCACAGCATAAAGTATTTAAACACTAAAAAATTGACCGTTTGTGACTGTTAAGACAGTCAATTTTGCCTCCCAACTAACTACCGTAAAAATGCCATGACTGTTTTTAAAGTACATTACGTAATTACCATGGTTAATGTAATTTTAGTGATTCAGTTTGCAAATATATATGTATGGTGCACATAACTGCAATTTTATTATCTATCGTTTATCAATATAAAATATTTAAATTTATTTTTGAAAGTTTATTTTTCTTAATGTGTGTCTCTCTGGACTTACTGTTAAATTCCTTTTAACTCTATGCTTACCGTTAGTTTCGTTTTAACGTCAGCCGTGCCTTACCGTTAGTTCCTTTTTAACGTAAGTCGTGCTTTCTGTAGAAACACTATTCCCACACCAAATCGATAGATTTTCGCTATCGCAATCAGGAGACTCCAAATGTTATGTTTAAAGATCGAAAAAACACGCGAACTCAACCTAGGTGCAACATACTTATGTATTACTCACTGAAGGAAGTAAACTTATCACCCATCGTAAAATATAATTTCACCGAAGCAAAAGGGGAAAAATGAAGTCAAAATAACATTTCAAGGAAGCAAGTTGCACAGTCAAGAGATTACCAAAAAGGTCAGATGAAGATTGCGTCACGGTGTCACTGGGTATGACTATTTCGTTTCACTGAAGTGTATATCAGATAAACATTCTTTCAGTTTTTCTGATGTTTCCGACCGTGGGATATGACGTAACTCGAAAGGTTATTTTCATGTATAGATACAACTTGCAATTTGTCAGCAGTGGCTAACTCAGACAATTTTGTAGGGTGGAGGCACATGAGAATTCTATGATAAGAAATTACTAAATAGTATATTCATATTGAGTTTATAAACACAGTGAACTCCGGATGTAGATACAGTGAACCTTACTCACTAGTCCTGACCAAAAAAATAAATCACAAAAGTTCGTTTATAGTGAACTCTCAATTTGAGTTATAGTGAACCAAGTGCAGGGTAATAGGCAGGTTTTAAGGCTTTTAGAGCATGGACAATATCGAATCGAGAGTAGTAATAGCACAGGCTGTAGCAAAGGATTTAGAAAAAAATCATCAAAGTGATAAGTCTTAGGGGTGTTTCAGACCAAGATGATGGGCGACACGCTACATGTGTCAGTCTGAAACCAACCTTCAAAAATAAATTCAACCTTTCGTACCGAAGGGATACGAACTGCTCGTGTGAAACGCAGAGTACATCAAAACATTGGAATAACCTGTTAAACAGTGATAACCTGTGTTTCTCTAAAACATGTAATCATTTAGTGAATATTACTTATTCAGACCCCTGGCGTCAAAGTGCGCTGTGCCAACCACTCCGCCAAGGAGATGGGTAAATTGCGGCATGAAAGAAAGGCAAATGTATTTGACACTGTAACATATGTACCAAAATATCCTCAAATTCCCCTTCAATTTTGATGAAATTTATATTTTCACAGAAAATTCTGCCAGAATTTCCCTGCACCGAGAAAAAATTCACTTCATCTGACAACAATGCTGTACAGCATATATCCTAAATTATTATGATTTCCCCGAAGATACCTACGCCTTTATAAAACTGAGGCACTCAGTAGAGAGGAATGTGGAACTGCGTAGAAATTTCTGAAATACTGCTCAACAAAGCTTATTACACATAGTTTTAATGAGGCATTATTTGGCCTTCGAACCCCAGTGCAGCTAGTTACTCATCCTAAATATACGCTTTCCCTTATGGATAATTTAAAAACACATAAATTCCATTTGTGGAGGAAGCAAGTGATACAATTTGCAATTCGACCTTCACACAATGTTTACGACTGGAACCCGTAATGAAACGTGCACGTCTACCTCGTAACAATATGCATATGCTGTAACATTTCTGCTTGGAGGAGCAAGCATCTTCCACTTGCATTTTCGTTTCCTGCGAGAAAAAGCGTGGAACTTAGAATGGACACCTTGCTTCTTGTCAGATTGCCTGAAGTGAAAGCTGGGTTGAAGTCACCGGCAGTGTGCATCCGGTATGACAGGAAGCAGTTTTTCGGGTTTAAGAAGCACGCTACATCTTCATTCAGCTGCAGGGAAGGAAGTCTGTAACGAAAGAGAACTCCGAAAACAACGCTTGTATCGTCAGCAAAAAGTTGCGCAGAAGAATGCGCTGTAACTTTCTGCGCGTGCGCTGAACTAAGCAGCGAGTAGGAGTAGCCATGCCACCAACGCAGAACATTCGATTCCGATTGTGCGTATAAAATGTTACCAGGTACAGGAATGTTACAAAGAAAAACAGTGTTAAAGCGTTAGAGTTCTCATCCCACCTTCACTTTATTGTATCTTTCACTAAAATAATCCTCACAAAGTGTTATTTTATTAGATAAACTGCCCTTACGTATTTTGGAAGATAAAAGAGAACTATTTCTTCAGTTCTATACTTAAAGTAATACGCTTATTAGTATTGAATATTATGTATTGTTAAACGCACATGCTATATATAGAGAGAACATCAAAGCAAACAACTCTTCTTGAGAAATGTTTTGTTTGTGGTAGAATCTCGTTTCGGCGCTGCTAGCGCTCGAAAAATACATTTTAATCATGTTGGCACACTGCAGATTGATTGTTGCCATTAATATTTTTTTTCTGCCAGATAACATGACGTTTCTACGGGAACGGGATCATGCTGCCAAAAAGGCTAACACCAGAATGAAACCCTGAGATGAACAATTTCGCTCAATTCATACTATTGTTAAACGGTAGGTATTTATAGGTAGTGAAAATGTCTCGAAATCACCTTTCTGCTTTTTTTTTTTTATATAAAGACGCGTCCTTTTTAATCTACCTTTTACTTTTAGCCTTCTAGAATCTTCATTGGTTTATGTTCCCTATGCATATACAGGGTGAGTCAAAATTTCCTGACCACCCATTATAAAATGAAAAGGAAGTGTAGATTGCAGCAATTGGTCGTTGTATTAATGTTAGGACTAGAGGGAAACTTTTTTTAGTGCAGGTCATGACAACGACCGCCATCTTGGATCCAACTTCATTTATTTAAATGGGAAGCGGAGCATATGGGGTATGGTTTTGGGCTAGAATTTCACCAGGAATTCAATGGTGAAGCAAGAACAAGTGAATTTTAAGTTTGTCCAGCAATTGCATGGAGATTAATGTTGCATAATCGTTAAGAAAATTCAGAAGTGGCACTCCGTTATTTTTTTCTGGAGGGATTGATCATTGTGGAATAGCATAAGTATATAAATATTCAGATAATATTTTTCTTATACTCATAGTATGAACAATACAACATAACAACAAAGTATCAGATTTCTTCAACAGATTCGCGGAAATTATTTGCACGTTAAGCATGACTGCATAAAAATGAAAAAGTGATAATAATATAATGTACGTCAATTAACATGCATTGTTCTGTAGCGTGGGAACTATACTTTTATAAACCCACGCTGAAAGTTCTTAAAAAAACACAAAAAGTACTGATGAAAGCATTGAATGACTATACGACAAAGTTATGCGTCTTGTGTACAGAAGTAAAAGCGGTAGTACAGCTACAGCACTAATCGTGAGTAAAATGAGGTAGGCTACACGTAAAAATATTTTCGATAAGTTTACCGAACACTGTTCTATAGCCAGTGATTAAGTGTACAAGGTTTGTATGAGATGGAGGCATGAGGACGGCGAGGAAATTTTTTGCGTCAATTTTCTATCTGGAGGGGGTGTTCCTTGCACTTCTATAACACTGTTCATAGCTCTGTTATTTTATACTTTCTCAGTAACATTTTTAAATGCTCTGTACATGTAATTTATTAATCACAAAATAAATCGCAATATAAAGCTAACCGGAAACAGCATCTTTCTTTAAAAAACAATATATTTCATTGAAAATATTAACTCAAAAAGATTCCAATTAATCTGGTAGATATCGATGTGTTCAATACAACTGATGATATCAAAATTGCTATTATACGAGGTATTGTAGAGATGATTTAAATTTACAAATCCCTTATGTTCTTCTGGTAGTGATGAACAACCGAGAAAGTACATTGTACTCCTACAATTTTTACACCTCTTCAGTGAACTGTACCAAACAGTTAAAACTAGTGGCACTTGGCAATTGTGAACTGAGCAACTCGAAACGTTTTTGCTTTTATTTACAGGAACATCGAAGCTATTATCAAATATCCATTTGAAAGTATATTATTATCTCATACTCTGCACAAGTCTGATAGGGAAACTATATTTTTTACTCTGTAGTATATCGACTAATCACGCTACTCGATCCATGTATGTGATCGAAAAATCATGTCAGTTCCCATGTAGCAGCTGTCGTATAACAGAATTGTATCAGTTTGTAAGTATGAATCAAGATTAAAAGTGAAGGCTAAATGTTAATCCATGGTGCAGATGAAGAGAAAGTTTGTTTGAAATAACCAGAAAAAGATTTTAGTAACCAAATATTTGTTTAAATAAGCAGCAAACAAATTATTATTTACCAGAGCCAAATTATTTAATTTGGTGCACAATTGTTTAAAAGTTACCAAACAATTTAGTCAAAATTGCCAAATTTAGTAAAAGCTACCAAATCCTTTGTTTACGGTTACCAAAAAAGCTTAACCAAAAGTGTTTTATTAATTGAAACAATTTTTTCTGTAATAATTTAAAAATTCATTATATATATATATATATATATATATATATATATATATATATATATATTACACACACACACACTAAAACTGACGATTGTAGATAAACAAAAAGTAGGAAGGACACAAAAAAAACCGCCTCGATTCCATACAGAGAAAAAGAGACTTCTCGAAATTCGAACTATCATATCTTATTTTTCAGTACTAATTCGAGTTAAGTTTACTTCCTTAATCCGTAAGGAAAAGTTTGTCACCAGAAAAAATCAATTCTATTTTAGTGTTTTTGTCAATATTCTCGAAATTCCATTACAATAAGCTTCGTAACAACAAGAGGCAAGTGAGGTAAATCCCGTTGTAATCATACATGCGCTCGTGCACATAGGCGTACTTCCGTATCGATTCCATCTACCTATCAGGATAAGATTACAAACCTTATCTTCAAGTAAACATAAAAATGTTTGAAAAAAGAAGAACATATTTTTCGCTATCTTCATACTTTATTTTTTGTGTTCTAGTACGCGACTTTGATCGATCTGGTTTATTCTACTTCGTTTTTCTAGTACTTTTGGCTAATCGCGAAGATTAGGACGAGTGATGATACGATCGAGGGGCACTCACAAAGGACACTCATGGCCAGGCCGGGATTCGAACCCGGGACTCGTGGTGTCGTAGCGCGCTGTGCTAACCACTCCCCCACGGAGGTCGGCTAGTACTACTACGTAACTTGTCATATTGTAAATACAAAGACTGGTAGCATGTTCTCGAAATATTCCTGCTATAAACTTTGTGCATAGCGTGTTGTCAAACTGTTGTTGCATAATGAAGTACACTATCATAATTTTTCTATTCTATACATACCTTTTCTACACGCACACGCACATACTCGATTTATAATTTTGTTTTCAAAGAGCATGATGTAAAAAAATACAACCCGTGAAGGTCAGGGCCTACCTACCGAGTGTCGACCTCACTCCCACATGCCTCAGTAGAGACGGGTGATCATCCAACCAGTTGCAGGCTGACGTGTGGTCAGCACGACGAACCCCCAGTTGTAGATTTTATTCGCACAGCCATGGTGTTGGACGCATATAGGACGTAGTACTAGAAAAATCAGTCGGGGAGGAAGAGCAGAAATTCCAGTATTTTCTTGCAAAACTTTATGTGGTTAATATTGTATTATGAGTGCATGCCTACATATAGAGATATTGTTATTCCACTTCTGTTGACACACGTAATCCCGAAGTGAAATGAAACTACGAGGGCCGTCCAATAAATAAGATATAAGAAGGCCTCTCATAATGTAAATACTTTATTTTCTTTTTTAGAAATTCATTTACCAACAATTTGAGTTACACGTAAGTTTAATTCTCCAAAATGAGCTGTAATTCCAATAAAGTTAAGCCACACGAATGGAACCACCACGTTACTGAATAGTAACAACAATATGTACTTGTTCGATGAGTCGTGCCGCTACCAGTATGAGAAATTTAGTTAAGTATTCAATAATTTTACGAAACTGAAATTCAAGAATGAGTTTTGAACAAGAATATAAAATGTGTTAATTTATTAATACTAGGGAAAACATGATCGGTTTTCAGTGAAAGGTTTAATCTCAATAATAATTTCTTTAAAAATGAAGTATTACGTACAGCAGATAAGTTTTTACCAGGCAATAACTCAAAAAGACAAAATCAAAATGCGCCAATTCTAATAATGATGCAAGATTGCTACATAAAATTTTGATAAGATTCTGATTACATGTTAGAAAATAAACACTAAAGATGCTGACCAAAGTAGACTTAATTACATAAAAGACACTTTACACGTTACATTTCAACCCTATATCATGGTCTTCTTCAGGCTAAGAACCTAACTAATAATCGGTTCTTAGTTGTCTTTTTTTTTACGGAAATAAAACGTATTTAGTGTTTTCTCAAATATTTTTATGCTTGTAAATTTCCTTTAGATGCAATGTGAAATGTAGGCAGAGTATGTACTTCTATAACTAAAAAATGTAGCACAACATATTTAGAGAAAGTATTATAAGAAAGGCGGCAATCTCTGCACTGGTCTAGAGGTGGCAGCACTTTATAAATCCGACTCTGGTTGAGGATCCGTAGAGCTTTCCTAAAAGATATTACAGTTAGACTGATACTTTCAGTAATAAGCTGGAAAGTAGAATAACGGTAACAGTTTCATGAAGACTCATTAAATTGAGGACAATGGATTCCATAATTAAAGGAACTGAAATAGTCCAGGGCTAAAGTGTGCCGAACACACTCTGGAATTCCTTTTTAAGACCTAATTGGTCTCGCACATGCGTCATTGCACATGCACAAACGCACACGCGTCGAACGTTTCCCATTATCAATACATGGAGTCAATCGGTGACCCAGATTTTCAAAGAATGAGGAGCTTCGACACCGACAAAAGCATAATGGCACTAAATACCTGTTAAGTCGGTCAGGGGCTCTCGGGCACTGAAAGCAAAGGTCACACCACGGAAACACGCGATATTGGTGAACTTTTTCTTTCAATAGTTACCTTTTGCCCCTCTCAATTGAATGATCACACTATTCAAGGACAACGGTTTTTAGGTTTCGTGAAATACGTGGTATATCCATGCTGCTCAGTGTATCATGAACAGACGGGTTCCACACATTCTCGATCTCGGCCATAATTGAAATGAACTGTAGTTACTAAGATTTTATCCAGCGATTGAAGTGGAAATTGTTAGCTCGTGGGGGATGTTGGTTGAGCCTTGGGAATGTTCCTATGGTTCAACATGGTGAAGCAAATATCATACCCCCGCACTCACCTACACATCGAGCAATGATTTTATCTATTTTTATCTGTTACGTGAGGTTCGAAAGAGTCTAATTAACTATTCATTTGGGGTTAATTTTACTTTCTGAAACTTCTTGTACAAGTAGCAATTTTAAAATTTACCCTGAAGTTTGAATAATATAAAAACAATTTTTGATATTACATTAAGATTTAATTGTTCAAAATCTGGAAGAGAATGTCAATCCTATACTCTTACAATCTGCTGTTTCTCGAGAAATTTGTGCCCCTTTACATAAAGTCACGTTAGTTTTTAATGTCACTTCCTTAAATTCACTTTATCTTATTTTACAGTTTTCAATTTTTAACAGTTTTCACCTCCTTCCGGAGTTTTCATATTTCTGTCAAATTAATTATGGGATACAACGAGTACAATTTGGATCAAACGATTTTGGGTGTACTGAATCCCCTTCTAGAACGGAAGCATGGAGTGTAACTTATTAACACAATATATTGTACAGGTAATGATAGTAGAGTCAGATTATTTTCGGAACATCTCCATCTGACTGCTATAGTCTACCAAGCGAACCATCAACAGCGTATAACTTGAGCAAGAGTTATAGCTATACGTGTTGGGTTGAGATGACGTCATCGGCTTACTTGCTGATTGGATGCTTCGGGAGTTACGTCTCGCTTCCAAGCTGCAAATACATAACGGCCAGAGCTGAAATAGAAATTACCTCAGTATTACAATGTTCATTTCTCGTCCTGGGGTATTTAAGATGTTATTCTGGAGAATGTGAAGATTTCTGTTTCTACTTAAAATATTGAAACTAAAAGTGCAGATCTTTACAAAATTTGCATTTGTAAGTGATGATAGCTATAATAAGAGATCCCTTGTAGCCGAGGGGTCAGCTCCCTTGCATTAGTTAGGAGCGGTCCCGCGTCAATCCTCGGTGGGGGATCTAATATTTGCAAGTTGACCCAGAATCGTGAGGACAATTCGGGAGCAACTTAAAAGCAATAGTGCCGGAGTCCGTGGCGGAGTGGTTAGCACACCGCGCTAAGACGACGGGGATCCCGGGTTGGAATCCGGGCCAGGGCGTGGGTGTTCTTTGTGAGTGTCCCTTCATCATATCACTCATCCTCATCTTCGCGATTAGACAAAAGAGGCAGAAAAGCGAAGTGAAATAATCCAAATGAATCATTGAAAGTAATAGTCCCGAGCTCCGGTCTTGAACGCCTCAAAACAACGCCGTGCGCTATCCACGCGTCAGTCTGTCCTTGGCCAACAAATTTATGTTGCGCCAAGCAGTCTAGCTTTTAGTTCGATAGCTACAACATTTAGGGATGAGACATTTCGAGGACGTTCAAGCCTGATGGACCCCAAAATTACGCCACTCCAGTGAAGAGTGAAGTTTGTAGGAATTTTATTCAGAATCTACCTAACTTAGCAAGAGACAAAGTTTCACACATTCTACATCAAGGACTCTTCAAAATGCCACTCTCGTAAATATGTCTTCGTAGTGTTTAGTTGGGTGAAAGATGTCGTAACAGCCGTGACGTAACCAACGTCCCAGTTCTTGCGAGAAGCAAGTAGCAAGCTTGGATGCTGGTAATCTGCCTGCGATTTTGTCAGCATTGCCGTGTTTCTTTGCAAGATGACATCTTTCTTTTCTCTCTAGTATGTGTCAACAACTTGTGCATTAGAAAGAAGAAGAAACTGATGAAAGGGAAAAAATCTGCACGAAAATAAACCACATGAACTCTTACTAAGGCTAAAGAAGAATTTAAAATAGGTGTGGTTAGTGGTAAATCCGCTATGATAATGTGAACGACGGTGTTGTATGGGTTTACTTCCACCTATAGATAAAAGTACGAATGGTGAACTAATAAACTAGACCCGACCCTGTGGCCGAGTGGTTAGCACATCGCGCTGCGATGCCAAGGGTCCCGGGTTCGAATCCCGGTCGGGCTTGGTTGTTTGTGAATGTCCATTCATCAATTTCATCATTTCATCACTCATCCCCATCTTCGCAAATTAGCCAAGAGGCACAAAACGCGAAGTAAAATAAACTAAATCAAATCAAATCAAAATAAACTAAACGAGAGAACTACCACCCATTCTGTAACCAAATTTGAAGCCAAGTCCTCCTCGACATGGTGCTAATTGTAAACGTTCAATTTTTTTTTAATTTCCGAGAGATAATAACCGCCGAGTGCCCTGTGCAAAGGGCGCGAAAGAGGATACACCGCAAAGTGCAGGGCGCGAAAGAGGATACACCGCAAAGTGCAGGGCGCGAAAGAGGATACACCGCAAAGTGCAGGGCGCGAAAGAGGATACACCGCAAAGTGCAGGGCGCGTAAGAGGATACACCGCAAAGTGCAGGGCGCGTAAGAGGATACTCCGCAAAGTGCAGGGCGCGTAAGAGGATACACCGCGAAGCGCTGGGTGCGAAAGGAAAACTGAACTATAGGATGTTCACCCACCAACTCCATGCTTGCAGAGGAAAGCGAAGGAAGCCAAATATTTTACACTTAGCTGGGCAAGGCTGCCTGTCCTTTCACTGCAAGAGGAAAGGAGGTAACGGAAGTAAACAAGGCGGAACGAGGGAACACATGTAAAACTGTGATTCCACGCTTGCAGTTCTGCTCTTTCATGTTCGGGCATGATAAATCCTGCGTTATTTTATATAGGAAAAAAGGTGAAAAGAATCGCTACGCTCCACATCTTTTGCATACACCAAGGCATAGAAAGCCGAACGCCTTTTCGGTAGAAAAATCCTGAAGGCCTCGAGATAACGGTGAGCGCTGCCACGAAGAAACTTCGGCTGGTGGAGGGCCACCTGCGGTCATTGGCCTCCCGACGCTCGGGAATTGGACCTAACCAATTTGGACGGAGCATCCGAGGCCCTGTGGGTGCGTATGATTGCTGCTCTCCTCTGATGGTTTTTCGCCTCTCGAAGCTCCGCGTCTCGGCAATCACGTCCAGGCGATCAGGCCACATCGAAGAAATTGGAAAGGAAATATACTTCAATGGGAATACATTCTCCAACTTGAAACACCTTGTCAGAATAGAGTGCATAATTTAAGATATTTTTTACACAATGTCGTAGAATTCGTGAGCGGCTTCCTTAATTTCAGTTAGTAGAAATCCTAATACGATTTAGTCAACAATGACTACACGCATCAAATTAATAGGAAAGTACCTGGAAAAGCTTCTTGCTTTTGGGGAGGGGGCATTCATTGCAAGAATAAGCAAATGCATAAATTTGTAGAGAATTTCGGCCGGATGAAGAAAATTAGTTTATTTTTAGTGCTGATCACGGAATAAAACTTAAATATATTTGTATTTTACTTAGCTTTTCTGAAACTTTTGCCCAATCGCGACGATGAGGATGTGTGAAGATCAGATGAAATTGATAGTCACGAAGAACGTCCACGCCAAGGTCAGAAATCGAACCCGGCAAATTCGTAAGTACTACGTTTCGCTCTCGCACACAAAGCAAGCTAAAAGTAAATATTAAAATAAAATACAAATCGCGTATACGGCTCCTTGTAGAAATACGAGGGGCGTGCAAGAAATTCCATTTTCCATATTTAAGACATATTTTTTCGTGTAAATTAAATGTGTTTCATTACGATAACTGTAGCAACAAGGTTAGGGGTAAGGCTGCTTGTTACGGTAAGGCAACTACATGGGGTTAGGTGGCAGAATAGCCTAAGGCTGAATCTCGTCCTTCAATAAAGGATAAATGAATTGAGTTGAATTGAAGGTATACTGCTGAATATTCTAAAAGCGCTAGATCTATCTATAAGTAAGAGAATTCAATGGCACCTTTCCGATAAAATTCGAATATTGCGAGTTGTCCAAGTTGGAGCAGTGTTCATCAAAACGAAGTAGGAAATGTAATTAGGCTACATATTTCAAAGTAACAATTTCCTTTCGGGTGCTGTAAGAAAATCACCGATGAGGATGAATGATGAAATGGTTAAATCGATAAAAGACCAGCACGTAGCCCGCCCCACAAATATCTAGTTTAAATAGTGTATATTGATAATTAATTTTACTTCCTTAGCAAGATTAAGCATTAGATCCAAAAACGTAGTATACAATAGAGCAACCAGCATCTATATATATATATATAAATTGTAGAATATATATATATATATATATAATCCAAAGAATAAATGGATCCACAGCTCCAAAAATTTATAGTTTTCTTTGCGAGAGGTTACACACACACACACACAGTATAAACTTCATGAATAACATTAGCCACCAACTTTCAAAGTTTTTTTTTGAACAGAATGTGTAAAAGTTAATAAGAAAATACAATAACTATGAATTTCAGTACACTAACTGTACAAAATGTAAGAAAAATAATATCACTCATACGGTGGATCGAGAAGCAAAGTCCCTCCATTTATATAATTATAATAATAATAATATTATGTGGCCGCGGTGGCTCAGTCGGTAATGCGCCTGACTACCATGCTCAAGGTCCCGGGTTCGAATCAAATCCGGGAACTTTTCTAACGTTGGAAGCGGCCCCGGCGCCCACCCAGCGTCGAATGACCTTGGGTACCTGGGGGAAACCCTGGGGGGGGTAAAGGCGGTCAGGGGCGTGATGCTGATCACCCCCACTCATGACCGGATCAAGAAAGTGTGGGGCGTTACCCCCACACCCCCTATACGCCTTCATGGCGTGGTGCTAAGCACAGGGGAGTACTTTACCTTTTTACCTTTAATAATAACATTAAATTTGGATTAAAATTGTTTTATTTTTAATAACTTATAACAGTTATTATTGTAAAATGACAATAATAACCGTGGTAATAATTATTATTGTCATTATTATTTCAAATAATCAAGTTTTATTAATAGCCTGCCCCCTCTACAAATATTTCTGGCGACGCCATAGCTGATAAGGTATGAGCCTACCCCGGAATAAAATCCTGGCTACGGGCCTGATGAATGAACAATACATGCCACGATACACTGTTCTATCTAACCAATATATCACGAGGTTCACCTATGTTAATTAAAACCACTCAGAAAACAATATTTTGTGTGAACATTCAAGAGATTATACAATACGAGTTTAGAATGTCAAAAAAAGCTATAGGCCTAACAATATCAGGAAGGTGGCGTATTTAAAGAGTTCCTCTGCTCGAGGTTAACTACAATGGCAAACAATGCTGAGAGGTGCGTATCCACTCCTTGGTGGATTTAGGTAAGAGTTGACGAAGCTGTTAACGTGTAAAGCAAACAAAGGCTCCAAGAGGAAGAATGTGTGCCGGCTCTTCGTGACAAACGTGACTCGATTTCTTCCTACACGATGCATTCCAGAGGAGAAGCTATTAACGTCCTTTGTGTTGCTTGGCCCACCAACGGTGCAGTGCGATTGGATTCCTGAAGTGGCAATTTTGAGAAATGATTCTTTTACCACCTTATATAAGAATTCCCCAATGTAACTAACAATTGGGGTTGGGTTTATATGATATAACATCCATGAAATGTTTTAACGATTTATAACTAAAATTTCCATAAATCTGTCCTAAATTTTTAATGATTAATTAACTGTGCTTTCTTTATAGGTGTAAGATTTATGTAAGATGAAATAGCGGAAGAGAAACAAGTAAAAGTTTGTATGCAGAGCTATGCATTTCCTTCTGAATATCAGTGACACCTACTGGGATATTTTCAAATATTTCTTACTAGTTCACTTTATGCGCCCTGATTTGCAGTTCAAATGGAAAATTATAGTAATTGTCAGTCAACAAAGTCCTGTTTGTAGAAAATATTATAATTTTTTCTACATAAACTGCGAGAATGAAGTTAATGCAAACAAAACCACGTGACATTTAGAAATAGTTCCTTTCCTATGTGTTAGTTCTAGTGTTATCTTGCCCATGAATATTGTACAGAGTGGCCCAAAAAAAGGTAACCGAAACATAAGGTAACGAAAATTATTCGGTTACGTTTTTTTGGGTCACCCTGTAGTAGTCGTAGTTGTACAGTTCACACTATAAGTGCAGACAAGTAAATCTATTAACTTGTCTGTGCTATAAGCCTCTACAACTTCAGTACAGCATCTACGTTGGTATGGCATATCACGTACACCAAATTATTACGTACAAGATTCCTGTACAGCTGCCATTCTCGTACTTTTATTTTGGTTATTTGCCCCTTTGACTAATCGCAACGATGAGTGATGATCGGATGGAATTGACGAAGGGGCACTCACGCGCGTTAGAGTTTAATAATCTACCGACTAGATCGCCTTGGTCATACTCCCCCTTCATCTTCTTAGTTGTGCTTTTAAATACAGGGTGGTTCAAAAGTCGCCGAACATAGCGTACATAGCATACACAATACTTTCGTGGTTACACAACATGTTCAATATTACCCGTTATTGTGAATGCATATGTCAATGCCTTTGACCCCCTCATCTGGGGAAAACAAAGCCGTATATCCAATCATATATACTACTTCAAAGAACGAACAGTAAGTGTGCTATGTATGTATGGCGACTTTTGAATCCCCCTGTATATCTACATTCTACCCTCTTATGGCTTAGTCCAGTTAAATATTGTAAAGGGATGTTTTAGGGAGTAAAAAAAGTAAAGTGCTCCCCTGTGCTTAGCACCACGCCATGAAGGCGTATAGGGGGTGTGGGGGTAACTGTGTTTTAGGATACAGTTAAAATCTCATTGGAAACTGTTATCGCAGGCTAAGGAGAGACTGGTAGCTAGACTCGCATCCTAGATAATACTCTGTGGAACTACTTGATGCCTCGAGTTTTGCACACGTGTGTCGCGTGATCTTGTATAGACCCATCTTTTAACGCCCAGTAATGTTAATTTTTCTATATTCAATTCGCTTTCGATAAGGTCATCCTCATCACAATATTCATTGGAGTCAAGATATTTGTTTACGGCTCATTCTTTTCATCAAAGGTTTTGTGCCCTGTCATAAGAGATTTATTTCGGTGCAAGGGGTGTTCCTTCCACGTAGTGCACCCAATTGTCAACCTCACTTCCACGTATCACACCCTGGACTGCAGACTAACGAGGCTCTGGCGATTGGCCCCATGGCCAGTATAATTCTGTGACGTCCTTTGTTTTGTCCTTATTTGTAGCGCCCTTTTTAGCCTCAGTTTAACCAAGGTAAGGAAATTTTAGTTTTCAGACACGCTTTTACTTTTGTTATGATAAGGGGCTGGACCCCGTATAGTGTGACGAGTGCAAAATAGCCTCAGTGCTGACGCACCCCAAAAATATTCAAATAAGACATTTATTTTAGTTTCTAAGTCCACTTTATGCACACCTCGGCCAATCGGGACCGGACCAACAGTTTAAATTGGAATCCGAACCACCCTGTGCCTCCAGCTGGTATCGAACCCGGGACTCCTTGATTTCAAAGCGACGAAGTTACCACTGCGCCATCGCCTGTAATAAGATAATACTATATAGATACGCCCACTGCATTTTTGAATAATGAATCAATCTAGTTCCACATTATATCCTCTTCGCAATCATCAACACCTCTAAAGTTTGTCTAAAGTCCACTTCATGCTCGGAAAGGCTAATAGGGATTGGGCCTTCAGTTTAAAGTGGGATCAGAACCATGGATCAAGCCCGGGACACCCTTGATAACAAGGCGACACCATCATCTTTTCTAATTAGACCATATATTATACCTATACTTGGTTAAGAATGGGTGTATACTTCTGGAAAAAAAAAATAAACTTTTGTTTTATTCCACTGCTTCTTTGCAATGAAAATCGAATGGCTAAAAAACACACGAAAACACAAAAATACTCGGGATGGGCATGCAGTGGTTGCACTTGATTTCTCGCACGACTGCCCCTTGCAGTGGATATTTCACGGATGCCGCCCCCCTCGCCCCGCACGTGCAGCCTGTAACTAACAACTGTGACGAGAGAAATTTAAGGGTCAAACCAATTATTTCAGCTAAATTGGCTACGGGAAAATGTGTTCCGGAGCAAGCACGTAAAAAGAATCTACAACAGGAATAAAAATAAGTTTCTTTCATGCGATGTGTGCCGGAATTATATATATAAAAAAAAAGACCGCTTCTATACGGAACAATTGAAGTACTTCTTGTGGCCACTGAAAAAAAATGACTGCTGTCATCCATGAACCGTAAAAATATCCATGAGCGATTCAAAAGTATTAACGGTTATTACATAGTTAACCAAAGCGAATTGATTTTATGTATTCAGTTTCTAGAAATATTATATTTATAAATGCGGAGAACTGTTTCCGCTAAACTTACATAGTTATCAGTTTCTCCGTATTTATCTACTACCGCCTCTCTCATTTCCCAAACATGAATAATATTTATGGTTCACATAACTGGGACTTATATTGATTGCATATGTATGCAAGATCTTACTTACTTAGAGTGGAGTTATCAAAATCGGATCACTTTCAAATGAAACACACATAAAATCGAAAGTAGTCATTTTTTTTCGACACGAACTGAACAGCATCCGACAGGTACATCATTGCTACACATGTTCCCGAAACGCTGTTTTTTACATTTGCATATTAATAAGGTTACATATTGAAAACTAAAGGAACTACAAAATATTTTTTTTGTAAAAATGTCCTGCAAGCCGGATCACGTGTCCTTGAAAGCGGATCATAAGGTAGTAACTGAAATATAACTGCAGTGACAAACATATTTGTCCAATTTTCACTAACACCTTTTACTACATAAACCACTTTTCCCTACACAACACACTTCCCACAAATGAATGTCTTTTTACTTTGTTCTCCAACACATTGTCCATGGTACCACGCTGAGCACCGCATGCAAGAAATACAATCGCCGATAAAACTGTAATTTAAATCTGAGTATAACCGCTTACAAAATCCACACTTGTCGTTTCCTTGACTTTCCTCTAACGATTCGTCATCAGAACTGGTGGAACTATCAGTTGAAGAAATGCCGTCTCTCTTTTTCTATAATGTGATGTTCTGTCGCCGCTTACATTTCAGCAGAACTTCTAGACTTTTAGATGCTGCTGCAAGGTCTCCTAATTCTCTCACATTTCATTTGTATCTTTCTTCTCGTGTTGATTTCTCTTTCGCGCTAGTGCTTTTTTGGTGAGGGTACGATGTTTATTTATTTATTTATTTATTTATTGAACTCAACAGGTACATACCTAATTACAGAGCCCATATGAAGGATACATAGTCATTACAATTACATATATTTCTGTAATATAGAGATAGAAATTATATATATATATATATATATATATATATATATATATATATATTAAAAATATTTTTATATATATTCACTTTATCACACAATTTAAATACGAACTTATGTGTTTAAGCTTAGGCCATTGTGTTAATACTGGCTTTACTGAAGTCCCTTAGGTTCATAGAAAAGATGTCAATGGTGTTATTCTTGATTAGCAAGTTATTGTAACTAGTGCACATTCTCCACAATGGAGATTTCTTTTTAATTTCGGATCTAGCCTTCTTTATAAGAAAAACTTCATTCTTTAGTCTAGTTTTCGACGACGGGATTCGAAAATTAATCTGGCAGAGTAGATGTTCAGCATCTATTTCGTGATTTAACAATTTCCACAAGAATACTATTTCATGCAACCTTCTTCTGTGACACAGCTTTGTAAACCGACATTCATATATTAGGTTGTCGTAGTGTTCAAATGTGGGGTAAACTTTCTGAAATTTGTATTTTAAAAATCTAAGAAATCTCGATTGGACTCTTTCAATTGCTACACTGTACTTTGCTGTGTCTGTATTCCATATAACAGATGCATATTCGAGTTTGGGTCTTACATATGAATAATACAAAACTTTTAGTGTCTCTATACTCTTGAAATCCCTCCCCATTCTAAGAATAAACCCAAGGTTCTTGAACGCTCCACTAATTATTTGTTCTACATGTTTATTAAAAGTAAGATCTGAATCAAAAATAACCCCTAAATCCTTGACTGTAAAATTTCTTGCTAGAGTATTGTTGTATATTTGATACTGAAATTCAACTGGGTTTTTCTTTCGAGTATATGTTACATAATGGCATTTACTGATATTTAGTGTTAAATCATTGATTTTTGTCCACGTTTCTAACTTTGTAACATCATTTTGAAGTTGCACACTGTCATCTTGTTTGCTTATTTTCCTGTAAAATTTCAGGTCATCTGCAAACAGCAATTTGTGTGAGTTTTCAAATGAATCCGGCAAATCGTTAATAAGTAATGTGAAAAGAAGTGGCCCTGTGTGCGTGTGTGTGTGTTATATATCCGTGATTTCTAACATCTAATGATATATTCTGTTTACATATTGTGCTATCTTGTGGTGATGCGTTTGCACTACTTTTTATGATCCGATTTAAAGGATTAGTATACGAACTGCAAAGTACCGCCTACACGAGCAACAGCAACAATGACCATGAAAAAGTCAATGACATCGTATTTGTGTAGTATTCCTCCTATTTATAACACACAAACATCAACACCTATTACAACAATGCTTACCTTATAAGCTTAACCAAGTACTGAAGAAATATTTCACAGCAGTAAACACACACAATGGCTCACGTCAACGGTATGTTTCGAATCGCTTTGTCACAATGAATACAGAGTGAACACTGTACCCGTCCGCTACTGTCTGCACGAGGCATGGGGTCACTCAGTGAGAATAGTAAAATACATCACCACGCCATATGTTCAGCGCTGCAGACAGTAAATCTTAGTGCGATTCGGTTTGCAGGCCGATCCGATTTTGAGGACTCTACTCATTATTTTCTATAGCATTCTAAAACCCGAAGGTTTATGGCTGCAGCAACACAAGCCTTCCGCATCCTGTCCCTATCCTAAGCAAGATCAATCCAATTATCAATTGTCTCATCCTAACCAATTTCCAATCGGTAAGGATGAGACAATTGAAAATACATACATGAGTGTTTGTCCTTGTTTAATGTTCCAGGCGGTTACTAACGTCATATTTACTTCTCATTGTAGCCACATGTGTGACAATTTGAATGCGCCTGTGCTCACTAATTATATGGTTGGGTTCAGTTGGTGTAAATTAACAGGTAGACTACTATTTTTTTAACGGTATAATATTGTGGATTGTAAGGTAACTTCTAACAGCACAGAAGTAGAAAATAGTTGGGAGTTGAGGATACCATATGTTTCTCAGGTAATAATCTGTATTGTAACTCAGAAAAAGCACTTATAATGTTAATTCCATTGGTTGAAGTTTGTAGGTGGTTGTTTGGTTAAAGTACGAACGAAACATTTTTTTAAAAAAAGCCATAATTTTCTAACAATTATAGGTTAAATTCATGATTTCGCCTTATTTAAGTCACCAAAGGGTGTATAGTTCATATATAAACACTGTCGCATCCAAGTATCGCCAGACCTGTAATGAGCCGAGAAAAAGAAAAGGGCTACTTACACCTTGTATAAAAAATCTATCCAAGATATATTGCTTGAATTGATTTTTATTATTTAGCATCATTTTTCTGCCACTTTTGGCTAATCGCGACGTTGAGGATGAGTGAGTGATATGATGGAAGTTGATGAAGGGACATGTCCAGTAGGTATTCCAACACGGAACCCTTGGCGTTGTAGCGCGCTGTGCTAACCACTCCACCACGGAAATCGGCTATATCTTATTGAAGATGTAGCCCAGCGTGCGTGTCATTTCTTAGAGGCTACCGCTGTAGTCTTCTAATGAAAATGCTATTTCGATACCCAGTGGAGACACATTGCGCTGTGGTCTGTATTAAACTTTGAACTCTAGATCCAGTCCTGGTTAGCCTACTTGAGCATAAATAGGACTTAAAAATATACATAGATGTAACGTAGGTTACAAGTTACTAATAGTATCTCCACTACACTGGAGAACATCCATGGATGATTAATGAGCTGCCTAGCGCGTTTATCTTTCCAGGGTCCCAAGTTCGAATCCTGGGTAAGGCATGGAAGTTTTACTGTGTTCATTCATCTGTTTCATAAGTACACAATTGATCGTCATCGTTGCGGGTCTGGGATTCACCCAGCCTGAGCACACAAAGTTGAGGGGGGAGGGGGTGCACCACACTTTCACAAATGGCAGAGATGGTGAATGTGTGATGCACTACCCCCCCCCCTCTCAACTTCGTGCCTTCACGGCATGGAATATGCAGATAATTAACATTACTTTTGTCTTTCATTACCCATTTATTAATATTGCCCTCCGATACAACTGCATACCAATCAGGACCGGTCCTAGGTGGATACAAGGCTGCTGCATATAATATACTTGGGTCCTATAAGCATTTTTTAAATTTTTTTTTTGTTCCTTTGCGTACAGGTGCCCTATAGTACCGGTATCACAATATAACAATTATTTATTACAATTAATAATTAATTAATATTCTTCGAATTATTACCTAACAGCAACAAGCAGAACATGTTTGCAGGTTAAAACCAAGAATTATGAGAGGCCATTTTTAATTATATCCAATGACATTCTCAATAATTCTCTCCTTGAATTGAATTTTGACGCTGTAGTGAATTTTCATTGTTTCGTATGAAATATTGTCACTTCATGATTTCACGAATAGTGCATAAGTACTAACTATTTTTTATATAAATACCGTGCGTCCATTTCGATCTTCGGCCGAGAGATCGGGAGAAGCGTAGCGGGCGGCGCTGACGGTGATGCCGACATTTGCGGCCTGTAATGTCCGCTTATTTTTATGGACATATGCAGACATTTATATAAATATTGCAAGACGAGCACTAACCTGTGTTATAAGAGTTGTTCAAACTGATATCCATCAAGTGCCAAGTGTGTAGACTTTCGGGGAGAATACGTTGAATAGCCTGAAACATATCAGCCCCCTCCTAACGTGAACCTTGCAGCTGGCATTCCAATCCTCTCGCTGACACAACACACATACACACACACAAGTAACGGCAAGTAACCAATAACAACACTCTTGCGCACAGTACGAAATTAACACGCTCTTGGTTTACATCTGCTCGCCACTATATTCACAGCTCTGTCGCGAAGGAACAAAAAACTCGAGCTCGGAGATTTCGGATTGCAAGGAAGCTCACGAACACCATTGACTTTTAACGGTTTCGTCTACAGCGTAATCTTGATACAGTGTTGCACATTCGAAACCTCCAAAACGATCCCCATCGGTACAAAACTCTTTTAAGGATATGAACTTAAGCAGGACGTTACTGGTCAAAACTATGATTAAAATGTTTTATTATCTGTCTATCTTAACGTCGTTTCTAAAGCGTATTTTTTTGTGTATAAAAGGGCAGAACTTGGATGAATTACAGATGATAAATTATAACATAGGTTAGTGCTTGTTTTGCAATATTTATATCATTGTCTGCATATGTCCATAAACATAAGCGGGCATTACAGGCCGCAAATGTCGGCATCTCCGCCAGCGCCGCCCGCCACGCTTCTCCCGATCTCGCGGCTGAAGATCGAAATGGACGCACTGTATTTGAACACGGTCTTCATGCAGTCCTGTGTTTAGAATATAATTTCATTAATTGTGGATATTCTTCAGAATGTCGACGCAATCTGTGAAGTCAAGAAAAATCACACCAGTGTCCTATAACTTGTAATAAACTTTACACAAACAATTATTTTTATCTAGCGTGGGGATCACTGAAACGCCGAAACTCGGGGCGACTGCTCGAGTTGCCCTTCCCTAAGGTAGGCTGTGATTGCAATTGTGAAGCATGGACATACAAACTTGCACTCCCCCTCCCCCATGAAATGAATACGTCACTGGGTTGCGCCTTGAAACTGTTATGTACCTTCAGTCTGTTGACGTATAGATATACCCTTTGCTCCTCAAGTCGGGAGCAGGAGGCTCTATAATCATGAGTCGTGATAAACAAAACTTCCTGTTTTACCTTAAAAATAAATGCTTGTTCTTCGTGAACGCACTTAACAACAATTTGCAAACATAAACACACACATCGGCATTGTTCTAGATATTTTCATACTACCGTTATCTTGTTGCTATACTATTGAGAGCTTGTTGATAAATCTATCGTTTTCTTTTTAAAATTATGTTGCCAGGTTGATAAGAAGGTTAGTCTATTTGTCCATCTAATACTAGTTGCCTGTGACATGTTAAATATTTGCCAATTATTAAAAAAAGAACGAACACCAGTATGCGAATTAACGGGGGAGTGATTTTCCCTCCCAAAACATTTTATCCCCGGCAAAAGAAAATAATTTCTATCCCTGCCATGGATGTGTTTATTCCCTTCAAAGAAAATAGGATTGAAAGCACATAGTGTGCCATTTCTTGACTATGGAACAAGCACAATTGAAAAGTCATTCGTGTCCATCAATGGTTCAGTCATCAAAGATTTTCCTGCCGAAAAGTATGCAGGCTTGTGGATTAAAGGAGAACGCCATTCTCCAACTGACCAGCCTCACCGAACATGTATTAAAGTGTTAACATGAATCTTGTAGGTAGATTAAATGCAAATTAAGTTTGAACCTGGTCATAGAAGTTTGATGAAGTTTTCGGCGTTACTAGTTCGACAATCTTTTTGTATACGAGTTTGGGTACTATCATCTATCTATATATTTGTATGTATGTTTGTTCCGGCGTAACTCTAGAACGCCTGGAGAAATGTCAACCAAACTTGGTACACATATGACTTACAATCTGGAAAGAAATACTGTGGGGTTAAGACATCCCTGGCACCCCTAGGTGGAAGGTAGAAAGGGTGACATGTAAAAATAATCGAAAATGACCTATATTAGTGTGGAATCCATAGCTTTCGGGGTCGCTAAGATGAATAATGACACTCCCAATGCCGTTCAATTTATTTATTCTTGCTCCTGGGAGTGAAACTAAAAATGTTGTTTATAATCAAGTTGAGTTATAGTTAGAATTCATTATTTTCCTGTCTAATAGAAGATTGGGATAAATAAATACCCGGGCAGCGCCGGGTAATCAGCTATAGTGTGTATATATATACTAAGCGTTTTTAAGTTACATGTAAATTGTATCACATGATTTAATGACCTACGTTAGAACCAATGTTCTAAGGTTCTTAGAACAGCAAGTCAATAGTTTAGTTTAATGACTGGTAACACATAAAAAAAATCAAAATGAAATCCCAAATACGCCACTAAGAGGACCCCCCCCCCCCCTCAAAGCAAAAAGCTCAATTCGCACAGTGACAACTGAATAGCAGACAATTATAAAGTAACGTTCTCTGTACGCAAAGAATTATTACAACTTGATCACTAATTCAACTCATTCGATCACGTCAGTTGCGTAAAGGACAAGCACCTTTTCACACGCCACAATTAAGGCCACAGCCAATTAAAGAAACTCCCGCATTCCTGTATACCTTCGAGAGTGAATCGCATGTCTCGTATTGCCGTGTTACGCTGTTCTACATTTCACTTTTCTTTTCTTGTTCTCACATTCAAGTACTTCACATCGTTCATTACTCGCACTCCGACACCTATGTCATCTTATTTCCGCCTTTATTTACCTTCGATTTTAATTTGGGGAGGTTTCAGTTTGGTCACGTGTTTTAAGAATTTACTATATTAATAGGGCGATCTGGTTTAAACAATTTGTGCCAAAATATTGTTGCGTATTCAAACCGAGACAGATTGAACTTTAGGTATCGAGTTGATTTTGAAAGATATGAACCGCATAATCTAACATTATTTATTTGACACCAAAATACCATTAAACATTTTACAACGAACTCCATACGTAAAAAAAACCCACAATCTGTCAGTATACAAATACTTCCGTTTACAAAGGTCTTATAAACTGCACATTTACACTCTTTGAACGCGTCAAACAACAATTATAACAGAACATGACCAAACTATGAATCAAATTATTTTCAAAGGCGTCGCCAGAATTTTTTATAAGGTACGGGGGTCAGGTCTAGTGATAAAACTTGAATAGTAGAAATAAAACAACAATAATAATTACTATGAACTAATACAAATATACCTATTTTATTTTATGTTATCCTTGAAGAGATTTTTCAACACCCTCCACGAAATGAGTGAATATCCATCACAACTCTTTTTCATTTTATTTTTACATTTCACAGTTATTGTACTTAAATGCATAGTTATTCAGTTTTGCTATTAACTTGCACATGCCAGGTTCACGAAAAAGCTTAAAATTTAAGGGAATATTTTAGTCAAAGTTTATGTTGTGTGACGTCTTACATAAAATTATTATTTTGGGGGGGGATTTTGAAAACTGTGGATCCATTTATCGTACTTCCTTCCTTCATATACCCATGATTACGCGGATCTCTCTGATTTGGGATATCAGAATATCATCTGGATTATCGGAATTTCCATTATCTTGTAATCTTGCAGTTTATGAACCTCCTTCATAAGTAAGTGTCATTGTTGACAATGTGGCCACCACAAGTAAAATTCACTTCAAAGTACAGAGAAGAAATGCAGCTGTAGCGAGATTTTAACTACAAATTGTAAGAATTTTATAGTGAAGCTACTGCTACGTTAAAAAGAACGTAGCTACTTACGTTGTTTATGTAACAATCAATTCGTGCAGAGGCTTGCTTGCAAATTGAATTAAGTAGTGGTGTGCGGGACAGAATATTTTGGGTTGGGACGGAAATTTTTTTAAATCCCGACATTCGGGACGGGAAAAATTCGCAATTTCCCGACAAAGTCGGAAAATTTTCGGGACGGGAAATGTTCAAAATTTCCCGAAGCTCTTGAAGTATCGAATTATACACGTAATTTTCACTTTAAGTGATTGTTTTTGCATTGCTGGTACAAAAACTAAAAATTTTCGATAAGTTCCAGACATTTATAATGCAGAAAACGTCGAGAATTAACGACTTTTTAAAATGACCATTCGATATTTCCCGACTGCTCGGGAAAAGTCGGGAATTTATTTCCCGAAGAGGGGATTAAGATGGGAAAAATTTTTCCCGATCCCGGTCCCGACTTTTCGGGATACTGCACACCCCTAGAATTAAACATTACTTGAGAACCAATGCGTTCTGTATACTTAAATAATTATTTTTCCAAGTCTATGGTATTGCGTCTCAAAGCTGTTTCCTAGGTTTAGTTCTTCCTCGAAGTCATGCTGAAAATGCATTAGTCTTGTTTTGCAGCGCTCAACACCCTCTCATCCACGAAAGAGATACAAGGCTGTGCAATTAGCTTTGAATTGCAGGAGACAGACCACTCATGCTGGTATTGAGTCATCTGGGCTTCTTCCTTTCAAGGTAGAGTGAACATCAGGAACAGGTGCCGGCTAGGCAT
The DNA here is from genome assembly GCF_977018435.1 of Lepisma saccharinum. NCBI lineage: Eukaryota > Metazoa > Arthropoda > Insecta > Zygentoma > Lepismatidae > Lepisma > Lepisma saccharinum. The sequence continues at coordinate 50,082,371 of NC_139229.1, forward strand.
CAGCAAAATGCTTCAACGTAGCATGGGCGATATAACAAAGGCTTCTTGGGTATTTAACAGTACAGGTTAGTCGGGAACCTAGGTAACGTACAGTCAGCGGCAATAAAAATGGGACACCTAGATCCTGAGATACTCGCTTCCCTGCAAGGCGTTATGTGTGTTGCCTGACACTAAGGAGATAAGTATATTTTAATAGCACATTTTCAATGTTAAGTTCTACCAGTTTTACCACCACCGTAGAATTAGGCAACACACATTATGCCTTGGAGGGAAGCCAGTATTTAAGAGGCCATATCATGGGCAGCTGAAAACAGACCTTCATTGAGTACACATTTTCTCGAAAACCATTTGAGGCATTTCAATCAGCTTTGTGGTAAATTGATTAGAAAGGATGAATCTAACAGTGAATATTGCACATTTTTTATCACTTCTATATTCTAAAAGATATTAGCTGTCAAATATCTCAGTTTTTGGATCGGCGTATAGAGCCCAATTCTAAGTCACTGTAAAAATGTAACCTTGCAAGCCTTAGTTGCATCCTTCCCGAGTAAACTGATTTTTATTTTATTCAAATTGAGAGGCCCATTGTGACAATACGCAATTGCAAACATTCATATGAATTTTCAAGAGCACAATATATCCCTTTGATATCTCCTGTCTCCCGTCGCTATATTCGAGTCCTACAAGTTCAGCCGTCTGCCGATAGAGGACTCTGACTGACCTTTCCCATTGTGTCGTTTTTATTGTCGGTGGATGTACATAAGTAAGGTATGATGCGGGGCAAATCCATCTGTTATCAAACGCTAAAACTAATTGTTAAGAGCTCTAAACTTAGGGCAAACCAATTGTTAGGTTAACAGGACCAAGTCTACAGCTCTTAGCAATGGATGATATTCAACTTGACGTCATCATGCAGACGCAGTGCACATTGGGAAGAAACAGCATGAATTCGGTAAAACAGATTCGCACCTGTTAAGGAAGACGTGCGAGAAGCCTTCTTAAAGCGAGAAAATTGCGATATTTTACACGTACACATTCCAGATATTCATATCTACTTTGAATCACTTCGGCAAAGATCATGCGCTCAATGCTTAATCGGCACGTTTTCAATGCAGGATCTTGTGTGTTTGCCAGAAATATGGCGGCGGAGCGAGATTTCGCCAATGAATTGTGGGGGAAGTTGTTCGCTGAATATCATCCATTCTTTTCAGAGTTTGGAGCTGTATGTGCCCCGCACCATAAGCCTAGGCATGGACGTTTGTGAGTGTCTATTCATCCATTTCATCAGATCATCATTCATCCCGATCTTCGCAAATTAGCCAAAAGTGGCACAAAAAGCGAAGTAAAAATAAAGCAAATCAATCAATCTATAGGATGAGGGCAAATGTCGGCGAGGTTGATTGAGTGTGAGGATGAGGGCGAACCTGCGGATGAGAGTAACAAAGAAAATCTTCATCGATTGATTCGCTTTATTTTTCTTCACCTTTTGTCCCACTTTTGGCTAACTTGCGATGATGGGGATGAGTGATATGATGAAATTGATGAATGGACGCTCACAATCATCCATACCCAGGTCTGGATTCTAACCCGGGGCCCCTGGCGTCGTAGCGCGATGTGCTAACCACTCCACCACGGAGGCCCGCGAAAATCTTCATCGAAGGACTATACACCAGATTTGCTAGCGAAGCTGCCATCTCTTTATCAGCTACAGTGAAGGCACATATTGGTTCGGATCCCACTGTAAACTGTAGGTCCAGTCCAGAATTAGCCTTGCTGTGCATAAAGTGGACTGGACTTAAAACACCAAATCAACTCAACTCTTTATCAGCTACAGGTTCAGATGTAAGCCGACCTCCGTGGCGGAGTGGTTAGCACTGTAGCACATCGCGCTACGACACAAGGAGTTCCGGGTTCGAATCCCGGGCTGGGTATAGGTGTTCCTTGTGAATGTCCCTTCATCAATTTCATCATATCACTGATCCTCATCGCCGCGATTAGCCAAAACGAAAGCAACGCTAAATAACTTAAATAAAATCACGTTATCGATTGACTACGATCATTTAACTCTTCAGTGTTACTTGGCACATTACAACTGTTCCTTGTTTCAATATACGGCTTGTAGAATAAAAATGTTGAGAAATTTATTTAATATAATTACTTTTTTGCTATCAGGAACCTAAAAATAGCACAGGAATGAAAGAAGAATCACCGAAGACTAGGAAAGTTATGCAGTACTTACTACATAAGTATATACAGGGTGTTCATAAAGTCCCGGTACCATTACAAAAAACATAGCTCGGAAACTACATGCAATAGAACAATGCTGTTGAATACAAAATGAGCTACAACTCTCCACGTTTATATGCCAACCATAATTTTTCATTAAGATGGGGCACCCCCTCATTGGTCTTCTGGATAGGCATTTCTCTGGCAGGTGGATAGGCCATGATGGACCTATTCCCTGGCCACCGCGCTTTCCTGATATCACACACTTGTATTTCTTCTTCTGGGAGTATGTCAAAGATTGTGTTTACCGCACTCCTGTTCCAGATGTTGCTACTCTTCGAAGAAGAATAACGGAGATTATCCTAACTGTTACTGGTGATATGCTGTGGAGTGCATGGCCAGAAGTGGATTACCGCCTTGATGTTCTGAGAGCAACTAGAGGGGCGCACATTGAGGTGTATGGCATATAAACGTGGAGAGTTGTAGCTCATCTTGCAATCAACAGCATTGTTCTATTGGATGTAGTTTCCGAGCTATGTTTCTTGTAATGGTACCGTGACTATATGAACACCCTGTACATATTTCACGTTTCTTGCAGACAAACGTTATCAGAAATCAAAACTCCTGGAAGAAACAAATTTCATAGATAAGTTGTCTTTATGGAAGTCTAGCAACACTAAAGATATGGATAATTTTGCTGCGCAAAAACAAGACTTACTCAACTCCAAAGTACAAAGAGTTTAAAGTTGTTATCCTTGCAGCAGTTAATTTTTATGTTAAGTCGTAACGTACAATTATCAACTCGAGGCACTATTCGTATGCTTTAATGACATTTTCATGGATGATTACATCCTACGCCCAAGGGAGGTAACATACAAGCTGAGCAAGTGATATCTCGGGAGCATATTTACAGGAGGTTTGCTACCCCCCCCCCCCTTTCACTCTTTCCTCCTGTGCTGGACAAAGTACATATGGAAAATTCAGGTTAATCATCACCCTGATAAACATAACAAATAATATTCACATTTGTAACACAAAGATTCCCATTAGATTTTAAAATCTGAAAACCAAACTTGTTTAAATGCATACAAATTTTCGTGCTTGCGAACGTCAAGAGTGCGAATCTTGAGAATATATCTGACCACTGTGAAACAACATGTACTCGGTGTGTTTTAAAAGTCACGCAGGACTTTTGTTGCACAAAGGAAACTTTAAAATTACACAGTATTGCTGCTGTTGGCAGCTTTAAAAAAAAGTCAATCCGCTCCTATATGAGAACATTGTAAAGATTCTATTTTACCTCTTAAATACGCACGCACGTCGGGGTCAGTCATACGGAGGGATGTGAGACATTACACGTTCGTAATCTCTGCTACCTGTGGTAAAGACAGCGGGAGCGTGGTGCTGATCAAATCACCTCCACAAAATATCGTGATTACGAATGTGTAAATGCCCTACTTTCACATCCCTCCATATGATTTCACGACATGTTCCAATGTGAAAGAGGTACCTTTACCTTCTTATATGCACATTCAGTTCATTTCACCAGACTGATAAAACGCTTTGATGAAAGAAAGATGGATGCGTGTGTGTGTGTGTGTAAAACCATACCTTTCAGCGAGCAGAATCGTTGTACCGGTAAAAATTACCGAAAACTTTATTCGAACTTGCAATTTCTAGAAATAGTCTTTCTTACTTGCGTCTATGATTGACAATTAATGAACATAAATTAGTTTAGTGCTCCTTGTAATTTTCATGGCAAGTGTCTAAAATTAGCAATTTAGTTTCGTAAGATAGAACTCATCACAGTACATTAAGGGAGCGAATCTATTATTCAGAATAAGCACGAAATTATGTGTTCTTTAATTATCAGCGTCGATCATTTTTGTACGAGTACTCTGTCGTCATTGACAGTAATTACACGCTGGTTCATACCATTAAGAATTATAAATGAGTCAATGAGAGAAAGGGGTTCCATGTTTGAGGAAAGCCAGGCATTAAAGGGGATTCATTCTAACATATTTCCTTCTTGCAACGGAAACAAAATATTGACAGGAATTGCTGTCATTCTCTAGGGAGCGCCGTTGTCGGTTTTTCCACGGAAACAACGAAAATGAAAACACTGCAATTAGTTCTAGGCTGAATTAGAAGTTGCTCCGTACTCATATCTTGGGATTTCCTTGTTCGCAACAATATGCAAGGATAACTCGAAACACCTCTGCACATATAGCCGTCGTCTTCTGCAGTGTCGCAGATCAAATATATTTTTCTTAATATGAAGGGCGTCACAAGTACTGTCCGTTCGCGAAAGACAAGACTAGCTCGAAAGGACGAATCTACACGAGGGGGGAGGTGGGTAAAAACATGAACGAAACAAGTCTGACGTTTCATATCACAATTACGCTTGTTTTCTTTGATGGCTTTTACAAACATCCTCTCTTAAAGTATTTTGTCAGGTGTGAAACTTCAATGTTGTCTCTGCAGCAGATGATTTTCACGGATCCTGCTTCCCTTTTCAGTTCCACCTCTACTTTAACACTGGACTCGTCCAGCTAGCGCATGCGTAGTTGTGTCGATGGTTTCGACTTTAGCCCGCATTAGACGAAATCATTTTCCTTACCATTTTTCTTAACATTTATGCCATGACCAAAAAGCTACCGTGTAAAGTGAGAAATGTCATGGCATATTTCATGTCATTTCTTAAGGATAGAACCGGCTCCATTTCCGTAGCATTTTTCATAGCATAACCAATCAGAAGCGACCTCATGGTCACGAGTGCAAATGTAATGGCGGTCACGTGAGATGTAAACAACGTATCACTTCACACTTTTAAACGACGATAACTATTCAACCAAGAGGAATATCGCTTCGTATTAAATGGTTTTAGGTAGAGAAATAATGGCGCTGATTAAATACATAATTTACAACGTTTACTATACACGTATGGAAGAATATTTTAGCTTTTTCAATTGTAATCACCGTGCACGCGGCATTGACGGTGTAACTCGACCTTTCCTTTCGTGTTGTATGTATTGTACATTGTAATTGAAACAGCTAACCGAAATGTTCCATAAAATGCTTTCGTGTAAAGTACTATCTGTTATATAAGATTTTTGGAATCATTTACATAGCATTTATGCTAGCAACAATGTTAAAGGAAATGCTTTCGTCTCAAGGCGGCTTTAGACTGGGATCTCTAGAACAAGCTAACGAAAATAAGCCCTCTGCGCAGGCAGGACTCGAGAGGTCTCGGCCAATGAACGCGTGAGAGGAGGAGTGAGTGCATGGAGGGGAAACGCGGCTGCAGCTACCAGCCACTTCTAGCAGCGCGCATTGCTTTGATCGGCCCACTCGCTTTCTCCCCTTTTCTACCGTTATGGGTGGCTTTGCTCCACAGATTCCCGATACAGATTTGTAAGTTGGGTGTGTGCTGGGGAACGCATGGAATCAACTGCTCCACCCGCTTTCTCATTTCCTCTTTACCCTAAAAGGGGAATCATTTATTTCCACCAATTTTGAATTGATTACAGATTGTCCAAGACAATAAAATCAAGTGGAATCAGATGAATAAGGTTGTAAGAAACTTGAAAGGTCTCACAATGCACTCCTACATGATCGTAGATGTTGACTTTACCGAAAGAGGACACGGTGTAGGGAAATGATATAAAATTAGCAGATTTGACTTTACAAAAGGTGCAAAAATGAGTGTTTTACTTTCTCTGAATAAAAATGTATTCAGAGACATAGAACGAGCATAGTGTTCCCAATCGTTCAGGAAATATTAACCAACGCTTATACCTGTCAATGGTTGCGTCAGAAGAGGTAGGGTGAAAACACCCCCTCTAGTACGACTGTCCGTCACCTCACCCTACTGCAACCCAGTAAACAAGATTCTTTTTATCCAAATATGCATTTTATACGGTATATGGGAGCATACTAAATGTGACAACTCATGCCAAGTATTCCCGCAGCCTCTGCATGGTCATTATTTTTTCTCTGGCGCCGTCACTAACACCTATGTATCATTTTGATACAGTTCTATTCCTTAATTTTTATGCTAAAATACAATTTAGAGACGTGTCACATTCTTCACACATATATAAAGGCCATTGGGTGCCGTATCTAATTTTACGTATCACCACACAAGTAGTGCTGCAGTAATGTGCAATGTTTATTTCTTCAAATCCCTGTGGGGTCTGTCTATATTTGTTTCCATTCAGTACTTTCCTTCCCTCCTCCTTGTATTATTACAATTAACAAATACTGGCCAGGAAGTTTTTTACACACGTTTACTCTTGAGAGTGTAGTTAGTATTTTCTTCACGAATGAATAAAAATAAATAGCATTTCATGTAGCTATAACTAGAGGTACATATTTCTGATAAATAAGAAAACAAAATTTCGGTACAAAAACTGAGTCAATTTCGGGTTCAAAAGCGGTAAATATAATAAAATTTTGCTGTTATAGCGGTGAAAAAGAAGTACCAGGTGGTTATAATTAAAGTGACGGTGTTCAGAGTGGTACAGCACGGGCTGTAATGAGAGTAGCAGTCTGAAACTTCGTAGATATGATAATGAAGCAATGCGCTCGCGAATTATGAAAAAAAAAAGTTCCAATTCTCGCCACCAGAGTAAAAAATGGCGCTGTAAGCAGTCAAAACGTGGAATTTTCCGTAACTCTGACGTCAAAGTCGGTGACATTGCCTAACCATTGTGTGAGCTCCCTGGTTGTTGTTGGTGACGCTTGTTGCTTTTTTTTTCCTTTAGTGATGTGAATGTTCGCCGAACATTAAAAGTTTGATTTTTCCCGTGTAAAAAGCAATGGCTATTGCGAAGAAAGACCGTGCACTGCTAGTGAACTTGTTTTACCAGAATGGGAGCAATAGTAACGCTGCACTGCGGAAATATCGCCAACAGAAAGGGCTGAGAAGAGGGCCCATGTCAATTAATGGGCTGAAGAAGATGATGAAGAAATTCGAGGAAACAGGTGAATTGGGTGTTGCACCAGGGAGAGGAAGGCGGCCCATCCCCGTGGAAGTTGTGGACGAAGTTGCTGTAGCTGTAGCTGACCGTGCAGCACATGCCTCAACTTCTGCAACCAGTGCTAGAGCTGTGGCACGTGAATTGTCACTCCCCTGGTCAACAGTTCGCAAGGTATTGCGGTGCATTTTACACTGGTATCCCTACAAGATTCAAATTGTGCACCAATTGAAACCCCAAGATATTCCACAACGCCGTGAGTTTGCCCATCGGTTTTTGGCACGCATGGAAGTGGATGACATGTGGCCGGGGAATATTCTGTGGACTGACGAGGCACATTTTACTCTGGTCGGTACAGTGAATACTCAGAACTGTCGCATATGGGGTTCCACTCGTCCACATGTTGTGCAGGAACAACCATTGCACTCAGTTTACGTGACTGCATGGTGTGGGTTCACTAGCTCCTTCATTCTTGGTCCGTTTTTCTTTGAGGAGATGACACCTCGAGGGCCTGTTAGGTGTACAGTGACATCTGCACGTTATAGGGACCTCCTTGTGCAACACGTGATTCCAGCTTTGCAAGAACGGAACTGTGAACACACCACCATTTTCATGCAAGATGGGGCAACACCACATGTCGCTCGCCACGTGAAAGATTTGCTGCGAGAAACCTTCACTAATGACCGCATCATCTCTAGGCAGTTTCCAGATGATTGGCCTTCCAGATCCCCCGACCTTAATCCATGTGACTTCTGGCTGTGGGGATATTTAAAAGATCGTGTCTATCAGGGACATGTCCGGTCTCTGCCTGATCTGAAGGCTAGCATACAACGACATGTCGCTCAGATTTCACCAGACATGCTGCGAGCAACCGTCGACCATGCCGTGTTACGAATGCAGCATGTTGCTGAATTGGGAGGCCATATTGAACAGTTCTTGTAACCATAGTTCCTAATAAACATGCCAGAGCCATTGTTCTCATGTGTTTGATCTTTCCTGCCTTTTTCCTGTAACTATACCACGTTTTGACTGCTTACAGCGCCATTTTTTACCCTGGTGGCGAGAATTGGAACTATTTTTTTTTGCATAATTCGCGAGCGCATTGCTTCATTAGCATATCTACGAAGTTTCAGACTGCTACTCTCATTACAGGCCGTGCTGTACCACTCTGAACACCGTCACTTTAATTATAACCACCTTGTATATAAAATGACATTTGGTTTTAAAACATATGAATATAATCCCAAATTTGGTTTAAAAACTGCACTTACTACACAAAATAAACATATCCCTTCTAATAGAACATTTATGTCCTTACCAGAATATTAAGTTTATTTATTAAAGGGGGTACATTTTTGCTTCTCAAATATTTACAGCAGAATTAGTCAATTTTCCGTGAATTTCATAACTCTGAGGATAATTCTGCCTTCAGAAAGTGTCGCGTCGGTAAATAAACTCTAAATTTCGTGTTTAAGAGTCTTATTTCGCATTTTGCAGTTCATTTCGCATTATTTCGTGACAAAACAGGGTAGGAAAATGCATTTCACACCTTTCAGAAACATGAAAAATTAACATTACAATGTGTTATTTCACATTTCGTGTTTTCGTCAAAAAACAAAATATGCATGCCTGTATGTAGCTATAACACATGATCAACCACAATCGATCTTTATTTACAGCCGTTCCTAAATAAAAATTACTGAATGCTAACCGTGAATACAAGGACAAGAATGTGCTATGGCGTCACTTCCTGCAATTGCTGTTCCAGATTCATGTGATCACTGCCGGAGATTTTTGGATTTTGCCTGAACAGCTGTTCAAATGTGTGTCCTGAATTTACAATTTTCTCTCCAGATCCTACCAGTCCTTTTTACAAAAAAAGAAGACAAATCTTGTCTTAAATGCCACCGACGCCCTGCCGGGAATAAATTATTCCACTTCCGAACAGTTTGCATTATAGAAAGAGAAAGCGTAGCAGACGATCATCGGCCCCGCCCTTTCAGGAACGTTGCTCTCGGGCCGAAGGTTGCAATTTCAGGAGCGAAGGTGGAGGAAGTCCAAGAAATTAACCTCGGGATTCCGCATCGCCAGCGACGGAAGTGACAGGGAGTGCCAAAAGTAACGATTCGTGCCATTTCCTCGTTTGCAGCGTGACGCTATCGCCCCGGTCAGCAGCATTGTATTAATGGACAACTTGTCGATGAAAGTAGAGCAATAACATTGCTCGAGATACCAGAGAACCTTTAAATTGCAAGCGATTCGTTGCGAATAACAGAAAAATTACTTGAATGGTTCTCGTGGATAGGATATAGTATTCAAACCAGGGTTGGCAACATTTGTTTTTTTAAAAAGAAACAAATGAAACAATTCTTTGTTTTGAAGGTTTCAAACAGTGTTTTAATAAAAAAAAATGTTTCAAAGAAATAAAATATTTAAAACATAATGACAAGGAGATCTATTTTATAAGAATAATGATTGATAAGGAATCTGTTAATCATCCAAAAAAGGACTTTCTAGTTATAAAGTAAACACTTGACTAACTTCTTAAAATGCCTATTTATGTATATTACTTCTAAATGTCGCATGTAGGCTGTTCGAGAAGGTTCTACTATTCCACAGTTGCCAGGCTCCACTATTCCTGTAGGAGCCAGTGTCGTGCCCAGGATTTTCGAAAGGGAGGGGTTACGTATACTTTTTCCTGGTAGTCAGCCCTCATTTTGTCATATTTCCCTACCCTTTGACGTTCTTTTTTTTTAGGAATATTCAGCCAAAGGAAGGTGGTTATAACCCCCACCAACTCCCCATTGGGCACGCCACTGGTAGTAGGTATTCTCTTTATCCGAAATATCACATTTCATTGTGAATGCAACAAAATGCAATTACATTAACCACAATGTGTGTTAGACCCGCTTTAGACGGAAGCATTTACTGTAACATTTTTCCTAGCATAAATGCTATGTGAATGCTTCCAAAAATCTTATTGCAGATCTTACTCTACACGGAAGGATAATATATACAGCACGAAAGGCACGTGTTCACAATTGAAACAGCTAAAATATTATTCCATACGTGTTCTACATACGTTACAAAGTATGTATTTAAGTAGCGCCATTGTTTTGTACATAATACTGTTTTGTAGGAAACGTTATTCCTCTCGGTTGAATAGTTATCGGCTTTTAAAAATGTGAAGTGATACATTGTTTACATCTCGCGCGGCCGCCATTACAACTACACTCGTGACGTAGAGGTCGCTTCTGATTGGTTATGCTACGAAAAATGCTACGGAAATAGGACGGATCATATCCTTGAGAAATGCCATAAAATATGTCATGGCATTTGAAATGGCAAAAAAAAAAAAAATCGCTTTCCACGGTAGCATTATTTCTATGGCATAAATGTTAAGAACAATGCTTTCATCTAAGCGGGCCTTAGTGCGGAACAAAACTGTTTCATCCATAACGTAAGTGGAATTAAAGATGTTCGAGGGTATTTACGATTCTTCTTCCTCAAAATGCAGAGATGATTTTATGTGATGTTTGAAACACTAAACTGGATTTACTCCACATGGAGGAAAACTGCGTCAATTACTAACACAAAGAGATACATTTCTCAGGAGTTAGAAATTCGAGATACAGTGCAGCTTTCCACGATCCGTGACGAAAACTGGTTCGGGCAGTTGGTTTGTTTACACAATCATATGGTGTTTAAAAACTATTTTGCAGTAATCTTAGAGTGTATTGATAAGACACTTGCTTACACGGTTATTTTTGTTGCGTCAAGAACGAAAGGTCGCAACTTAATACAGAACTTTGATATTTACCGAATACAAAGTGTTTAACATTTTATATTATATTATTACATCACTGTAAAATACCCAGTAAAAAAATGGTTATCAGGGACAGAGTCCAAGGAAGAATGTGAATTAAAATTTGAAGTAGAAAAAGGGGGGGTAAAGGAACTCTCAATGAAACTGGGAGAAGTACCAAGCAGGAGGAACAGTGCTTCTGGAAAGAAATATTGCCACAGGATTGGCGCTCAATTAGAAATGAAAAACTAGACTTCGAAGGAAGTGTAAATTATCACCTGAGGAAAATTGGAAAGTTGGCGGGGTTCCAGAGCTGGATACGGCGAAACTTTTATGTAGACACTATGCCACTTCTGTTCAGCATCTTCTGGAGTACTTACCAGTACTGAAAACAAGGAAAGACAATAAAACGAAAACCATTCTTGATCTAAATTTGTAAAACAAACACCGACCGACTTTTCTGTATTTTAAGTATTTTTGTTATGTGTATGTTCATGCTGTACGTGCATTTTTACGTTTCTTACAGCATATATATATATATATGTATTTTTGTGTTTTTCCTTTTTTTGTGTTGTGTTTTTCTTTTTGTGTGTTTTTCTCTTTATATTTTCTTTGGTAATTTAATGTTTTATATTTCGCAAACTGTTAGATATTCAACTTATTTTGTAAAATGTAAAGTAGAGATGGTTAAGTGTAAGAAAAGGCTTGCGCCTTAGTTTCGCCATCCAAAAGATGAAATAAATAAATAAAGTTTTGTGTTTGGTATATTCTATGTTTTTTTCTGCTATTTTAGGCTAATCATGAGAAGGAATGGCGATTAGATTAAATACAATAAGGGACAATCACACACACGAAAAAACACGGACACGGACAAAGTATTATCCTGTCTAAGGGTCCAGATGTCAGAACCTCATTCGAATTCAAGATTGTAATTTTTAGGGAGGAACAAAAGGAAGAGAGGCTAAATATGTCACCCCATGCACTCTTCTGATACTCGATGAAGTTACTGCGTCACTTCACTGAAGAGGAATATACAAAAGATACTGCACAAAATATGAATGGTTGACAAATTCTAGATAAAGTTGTATTGTGAGATCCATGACTATTTTCGTAAGTTTTTCTCTCTCATCCTGTGTGTTTTTAAGTGATGGATTTTTATGTACGCTGGTGCAGAAATTGTCAACAGCTTGTTTCAAGTTTTCTCTTAATTCTTCAAGATCTCGTTGGGTCAAATAAAGTGAACGATTGGACAATATGCACGAATATACTCATGGATCCCACTGTACTCTTCCGATTCAGTATGCAATTGGTGCACGCCTCTGAAGTCATACCGATGGTATCCACTGCTGGCTCGGTAGCTCAGTTGGCAGAGCAATGCCATGGTTTGCCAGAATCCACGTTCTAGCACTGGTCGAGCTTGCATTTTTCACTGAAATTTTCTACACATCTGTTGTGTGTATCGAATTATAAGGCAGATCAGCTGCAGCATGATACAAATATTCTGCAGTGGAAGGCTATGTTTACATTCGCAGAATTAAGAGTAGGGGCAAATAGAGAGTACTGAATCTTCTTTTGGGGCTCGTGGGGCTCGATCGCCTTAATGGATTTCTCTTGTAAGGCGCAGTGTTGCCAACTCCTTACCCGAAAAAATCACCAAGGTTATAACGCTCGTCGTAGCCTTTTATGATGTACATTTTGAGGGGTAGAGTTGGCAACACTGTGGGTTTACTGTAGCCTTTTATGAGGGGGGGGGTTTATTGCCCCCTGTTTACATCTGGCAACACTACCGTAGATTTTTTGACAGTGTTGTTAACCTACTGGGTTTTTTCACTGTAAATTTTCATCAAAGGACCTGAGGGGTCCATGTATTTTTTATGTCTGGCAATACTGTTGGGGGCCTAGTGTTGGCGACACTGTAGGTTTACTGTAGCCTTTTATGAGGGGGGTCTATTGTCTTCTGTTTACATCTGGCAATTTTATTGGATGTTTTGTTTGAGGCTTGGGTTTTGCCAACCCATCCGAAGAAAATTCCACTATATGATCTTTCACTGGCTAAGCTAACCTACAAATAGGAATTGGCAACACTGACGAGTCTTGAATTATTATTTGAGGCTCGTCGGTGTTGCCTACCCACTCTACAAAAATTCTACTATATGATATTTTGAAACTTTTGAATGCAACTTATCGTAATTTTCCAACTGTGGGACCAAATGTTTATATATCGTGACCTTTGTAAACCTTTTTCGGGGACAATGTGTCGCACACACACACGTGCGCGCGCGTGCCTGTATTGTGACGCAAGCAAACAAAAAAAAACTTTGCGTGTCATTACAAAAAAAACTTTGACCGTATTCTTAAATAACTAACAAAGACAATGAATCTTTTTGGCTTCCGCAAACAGATCAACATGGAGACTGCACCGCCAAATTCCAATAACCTCTTACCTTCCGTATTATCTAAACTCAATGGTTTACTGATTGTTCATCTCAACAGCATTTGGACGAAACTGAATGACGATGTGGGCAAGATGTTTTATGTTTTTAATAACAATTTACATTTCTACGAAATTCCGATCGACGGGAAACTTCAAATCACCGTGAATCCGGAAAACGCAGGCGAAATCAAAATTTCTACCGGCAAGAATATTTTTCGAATCAAGCACGACAAGATGCTTTCTAACATTACGTACGATGTGTCTGCAGGAGATTATTTTTACATGGAACTCCTCGGAGATTACGACAAACTTATTCCTCTTTTTGTAGAATTACGAATCGTCTATCCTATTATAAATAACCGTTAACCAAAAATGCCTAACGACATTTTCGGCAACACCAAGCGTGTAGACCACGCAGAAGAGATTCTCATGTTGGACATTCGAGTTAAGAAGTTGAGGACCGATTTGATCGCTTTGCAGGAGACCTTAAACAAAAGTTTAGAGTCGGAAATCGCCACGCTCCAAACGCAATGTCTCGACCCCATTCTGAAAATCGATTCCGAACTGAAAACGCTCATAAAAAATTATGTCGACGTACCATCTTACGACAACGTTCAAAATATACAGTTGAGCGTGGATTCGCTTCAAAATGATTTGGCCAAATTACAGCAATTTCAATCGAAAAATGAAGATTTGGAAAAATTGAAACTCGAAATCGAAGAACGAACTTCCGCAATAGAAAAGAATTTCTCTGAACTTCAAACCGTCGTGAACGATATAGACGCAGAACGCTTGCATGTCGTCGTTTCCAAATTACAAGAAGAATTCACCAGCACGTTGGAAGAAATTAAATCCAAGTTACAGACTTTGGAAGATACCATGACGAACCTACCATCGTCGGACGAACTGCAGGTCATCGGTAAAAGCGTCGCGAATATAAAAATTCAATTGGAGGCCTATCAAGATTTCGAACACATTCAAACCACCATCGCTACGCTTCAGGCGTCCTTGGAATTGATCAACGAAGAAATTAAAAATATTCACGCTGAAGCGAGCGCGCTGACGAGCATTCAAGACACGTTGAGCACGGTTCAGCAGAAGATCGAATATTTAGAAAATTTGAACGTCGAAACGAATCTCAGTAGTGCTATTGGATTGTTTCAAAGTAGTACTTAGTAGGTATGGTCTTTTTTTACCAATTGAATATCACTTTTTGACATATTTTGACAATTTTTTGTCGATGTTTTAGCGTTTAGCGATGTTTTAGTACAAATTTTCACTATACTCATTTTTCCCCCACTCGTACTTGGTAGGTATATCATGATGTTACGTGATACAACTTAACCTATCCTTTTTTTTACGATTATTTAATTTTTTTACGATCCTAAGTGATATAACTTAACCTATCATTTTTTTTATTTATGTACTGTTTGAACGTCATCATTTGAGGATCATATTTTGTAGGTATTTTTTTTTATCAATCGAATATAAGTTTTTGACATATTTTGACAATTGTTTGTCGATGTTATAGCGTTTAGCGATGTTTTAGTACAAATTTTCACTACACTCATTTTTTTCCCTACTCGTACTTGGTAGGTATATCACGATCTTACGTGATATAACTTAACCTATCCTTTTTTTTTACGATTTTTTTAATTTTTTTACGATCCTAAGTGATATAACTTAACCTATCATTTTTTTTATTTACGCACCGAACTAACCTACAAGGGACTCTGTTTGTTTTAATATTTCAGTATTATAAGGTTTTCACAAATTTTATATAACCTAAAATGTGTTGGATGTTGATGTTAGTATGTGGCAATTTTTTATGAATTTTAAAACTGTTCTGTGACCCTTTCGTTCTTCACGTCGTAGGCGAAGGACTTCTCTGCAATTAGGATGACACTGCATAGGGTATCCTCGGGCAAGGCGTCGTGGAACTCGCAAACACCCACTCTACAAAAATTCTACTATATGATCTTTCACTGGCTAAGCTAACCTACAAATAGGAATTGGCAGCACTGACTTATAAACCCACTGGGTCTTCTTGGCATGTTTTTTCATGATGTGTTGCCAGGCTATTGGGCATCTTGGCGTATACAATGTATATATTTTGAGAGGGGGGTTATAGCTTTTTATGCTGTACGAATACTAAAAACTTGACAGTGACAACCAACAGAGTAAATAAACCTACATGCAGAAACTAACAACACTAGTTTCTGACAGTGAATTTGAAATAAAATATTAAACAAAATACATGAGTAAGCACTGTGATTACAAATAATACCAGTGTTATGCCCCCCCAACTCCAACTGGACAACTGGGGAAAATAATTGTACAACAATTTGTACCTAATTGTACAACACTTGTACCTAATTGTACAACATATACACAGACATAAAAATAGAGCCTTCCCGTAACTTACTTCATGTACAATTTATATGTTTTTACAACTGTGAAAAGAAAGCATATGTGTTCTGTATGCACACATTCATTCTTATTTTTCGAAGTTGAATGAAGCATGTGTTTTTACGCTCTCGTAATACTGACCTTGCCCCACTGATTTTAAATTGCTTCCATCCGGTTTTTTTTTCCATGTTATTTCCGCATGCACGCAACATTCGCTTTCAATAGACAGGCTAGTATAGCAGGCTCCGAGTTTTACAATTTATTAAATTAAACAATAATTTATGTAAGAATATACTTGTACTTACCGAACACAAAATAATAAAAGCACATGTGAATGTTTGCGTGTGTTCATGTTATATGACGACTGAGTAAAAAAATAATGTTGACTCCCCGAAAGATAAAAGTTCCTGGTTCGACATCAGATGCATGCAAATTTTATGTTTTGCTCTCCAAAATCTTGATTTTTATGTTTGCGCTATTTGTCATACAGTAGAGGAGAAGAGGGGAGAGGGGAGGGGAGGGGGTACTATTAGCGCCATCTATTAGCAAACAATAAAAATAAAAAAGTAGGGTCAAACTTTTTCAACACCCAAAAATTTTAAACGTCCTCGTTTAGTAATACGATCAGCAGAAGACGTTTAAAAGAGTACTCTTAGTCGAGAAAGCTAATTGCTAGGGCCCATATATTGCTAAAATGTTCTTTGATTTACATATTTCTCATACCGCCATATGTTGTTCTAGTTGACTTCTTCCAAAAAAATGCTAATTAGCGAGAGTTAATTAAGCAAGGCAAGTAAAAGAAGCAAATAGGACAATATGTGGTGGCGTGGAAATATGTAAAAATTCGACTCGATTCGAATTAAAATTGGAGGATATTTTGAATTTTTTTCCTATAATGTACAAAACATTTACCGTACATAATCTTTTCCATTTACAACAGTATAAAATAAGAGGAACGTGTGACAATATCCATATTAATTAGGAAGGTATGTTGTATGCTAGGTTAGCTAATTGCGTCTTCTACAGCTTCACTGTTTAGAGGAAAGATGGAAAAAGAGAGCTCTACAAAAACTAACGCTTTTAACAATATTGTACGCCCCGTGAAAATTATATATATAAATAAGACTTAAGCGTATTATCTGTTTTCATGTCAGATTTTCCCGACCTGTGAGCTGTAGTGTTTAGGTGACAAGCGCCCCGCTCAAATATAATACCGTTGACAATATTGTACGCCCCGTGAAAATTATATATAAATAAGGATAAGCGTATTATCTGCTTTCATGTCAGATTTTCCCGACCTGTGAGCTGTAGTGTTTAGGCGACAAGCGACGCGCTCAAATATAATACCGTTGACAATATTGTACGCCTCGTGAAAATTATATATAAATAAGCCATAAGCGTATTATCTGTTTTCATGTCAGATTTTCCCGACCTGTGAGCTGTAGTGTTTAGGCGACAAGCGACGCGCTCAAATATAATACCGTTGACAATATTGTACGCCTCGTGAAAATTATATATAAATAAGCCATAAGCGTATTATCTGTTTTCATGTCAGATTTTCCCGACCTGTGAGCTGTAGTGTTTAGGCGACAAGCGACGCGCTCAAATATAATACCGTTGACAATATTGTACGCCCCGTGAAAATTATATATATAAATAAGACTTAAGCGTATTATCTGTTTTCATGTCAGATTTTCCCGACCTGTGAGCTGTAGTGTTTAGGTGACAAGCGCCCCGCTCAAATATAATACCGTTGACAATATTGTACGCCCCGTGAAAATTATATATATAAATAAGACTTAAGCGTATTATCTGTTTTCATGTCAGATTTTCCCGACCTGTGAGCTGTAGTGTTTAGGTGACAAGCGACGCGCTCAAATATAATACCGTTGACAATATTGTATGCCCCGTGAAAATTATATATATAAATAAGACTTAAGCGTATTATCTGCTTTCATGTCAGATTTTCCCGACCTGTGAGCTGTAGTGTTTAGGTGACAAGCGCCCCGCTCAAATATAATACCGTTGACAATATTGTACGCCCCGTGAAAATTATATATATAAATAAGCCATAACCGTATTATCTGCTTTCATGTCAGATTTTCCCGACCTGTGAGCTGTAGTGTTTAGGTGACAAGCGACGCGCTCAAATATAATACCGTTGACAATATTGTATGCCCCGTGAAAATTATATATAAATAAGGATAAGCGTATTATCTGCTTTCATGTCAGATTTTCCCGACCTGTGAGCTGTAGTGTTTAGGCGACAAGCGACGCGCTCAAATATAATACCGTTGACAATATTGTATGCCCCGTGAAAATTATATATAAATAAGCCATAAGCGTATTATCTGCTTTCATGTCAGATTTTCCCGACCTGTGAGCTGTAGTGTTTAGGCGACAAGCGACGCGCTCAAATATAATACCGTTGACAATATATTGTACGTATATTGTATTGTATAGAAAACTAGAAACATATAATTTGGCAAAAAAAAAACCCAAAGTAAGGTCATAGAAAATAGTTAAAAAAAAAGTGAGCAATTATATTTTGCATTGCACAGCATTTGGTATTAAATAACATACCCCCAAAAAATCTCTGCATTATGTGTTCTGAAAAAAATTGCCCTACGTGCCAAATTACTGTGTCAAGTAAAAATTTTCAAAAGGCACTGTCGTACTTGTGTGCCGGGAAAGCGAATATGTGCGACCAAACTGTGCTCTAAGTATGGAAACAATTTTTCTATTGACTACTTCAAGCGACACCAGCTTACTTGCAAGAGCACTGGAACATCACTACCGCAACCTTCCAAGCGAAAGGTAGAAGTAACCTCCCTCGATGCATCGCCACCTACCAAATGCGTCAAGCTGACGAAGAAAGCAGACCGAATTGCGTTTGAGCATTTATTAGAAGACTTTAACATAACATCAGACAGCTTCTGCGATGTGCGTAGTTTTCTGGAGAGCGAGCGAGCTAAGATAATATCCATCCTCAACGATGCATTGCCTACATACTCCACTAAATTCTATGCCGTGCTATGCTGCAAGTATAAGAAACCGTCTGATGAAATACCGGTTTTTTTTCACAATGGCTCGGGATATGATTTCCATCACTTGGTTACACATCTAGGGTACGACAATGCGAGAATCAATATCCTGGCGCAGAACGAGGAGCGTTATATTAGCATCAGTAAGTGGGTACCGATCCCCAACTCAAGCAACAGCATCGAGCTTCGGTTCCTCGACTCTCTGAGGTTCCTCCAGGCAAGCCTCGATACTCTTGCTGGGAAGCTCAGAGACGACCAACTAGCCATTACTACATCAAGTTTCCCAAACTTAGATGTCGCACTCATCAGACGTAAAGGGGTCTACCCCTACGAATACGTCACAGACCCTTCCAAGTTCGAAGAAAAGTTGCTGCCTCCCCAGGATAAGTTCTACAACCAGTTGAGAGGTTCAGGTATTACCGACGAGGAGTACAAGCATGCTCAGTCTATGTGGGTCGAGTTGGGTTGCCGAACTTTCGGTGATTACCACGATGCATACCTGAAGCTTGATGTGACGCTTCTAGCATGTGCGACGTTTGTTGTGGTGGGATCATTGGGGGAAATGTGATTCTCCCAATATGTTATCTGACTTACTAGCATATGCGATACGAAGAACAGGTGTGTATGTGACTTACTAGGATTAGGCTCATGGTAATGAGGTCCTAGTAGCTGAAACGTTGAGTTTTGTATTCGCCCCCCCCCCCCCCCCCCGAGAAAATTCTATATAAAATAACATACCTGAAAATTATATTCACAGTAGATTCATTTTTTGAGTTTTGTAATTACCCCAAGAAATTCTATATAAAATAACATACCTGAAAATTGTATTTACAGTAGATTGAATTCTTGAGTTTTTGTATTCGCATACAAGAAATTCTATATAAATAACATACCTGAAATTCTATTTACAGTAGATTGAATTTTTGAGTTTTGTAATCACTCCAAGAAATTCTATATAAAATAACATACCTGAAAATTGTGTCGCTATATACTAGATTTTTTTATTTCTGTGATTTTGGAGAAAGCAATGGCATCCACCACCAGTTTCAATCGTAAAAATGATAAAACTGAATGTGTTACTTGTGGGAAGCTAATCTCAAGGAACAATTTATCGGTACACAGGGCAAGATGTAGCGAAACAGGTTCGAGAATTAATCGTTCGTTACCTTCTAAGCCCTGTGCTCGATGCGGAAAGATGATCAGCATTACAAATTTAAGTAAACATCTCAAAATTTGCAAACCATCGACCGAACAAGAAACATCGAAAAGGAAAATCGATAATTCAGAAACGGAAGCTTCCACTTCCAAGCAAATTAAATTATCCGATGAACCCAAACCAATTAGATCTGCATTCAACGACCAACTCCAGGATTTTTCAATTAAGTCAGAAGCAGGCCGTGACATCCTTAGTTTCTTGGACGAAACGAAAACATCCGTGATAAATATTCTAAAAAATAAATTGGAAAACAACTCTATAAAAGTATACGTTGTTCTGTTTTCCGAATACAAGAAAGTTGATGGCACAACGAGTATTTTTTATCATCGTACAAAAAACCAGACTCTTTATTTTGCTGACGTCGAAAATTTGGACAACTTCTATTATAAAGTTTCCAACGAGCTGGTTAAGAAACACGACGATTTCGAGGCTAAAGGGTCGGGATGGTCTCTGTGTGGAAGTCCTCACACGTTAACCGTTTACGTGAACCGATTCTCGCCTCTTCGCGCTTCCAGCTACGTTCCTCTTCCACCGAAGATTCAACACAAGAGGGCTGTGTTAAATATACAGAACAGCGATAAAAAGTGTTTCCTTTGGTGTGTGTTGGCTGCACTGCACCCGATTCATTGGTCAAATAATCCAGAACAGGTTTCTAATTACAAGCAATATGAGACCGACTTTGAAAGTGTAATGTCTGGCATCGAATACCCGGTGACATTGTCGGATATAACAAAGTTCGAAAATCGTGCCGGAAAACGCATTGCTATTAATGTATATTCCTTCACGTCAGATAAATATCTCGTGCATCCCGTCAGGATAAGCGATATCGACGATGACGATGCTCGTGTGATTAATCTCCTTCTCATTTCAAACGAGGATGTTCATCACTACACGCTAATTCGTTCACTATCACGTTTGGTCAGAAGTCAAACTACCAAGTATGCAAACAACATCGAAGTTTGTCCGAGATGCCTAACCACGTTCGACGATCGTGACCGACGTGATCATAAAAATCTTCATAGTCGTCAAATTGCTATCGATAAACTTGCCGAACATAAAATTTACTGCGGCGACAACAGACCAACTTGCATGTTGATGCCGAAATCAAAAGAGGTCGAAGAATTTAGGATGCATAAGGCATTGTTCGAACATCCTGCAATCATTATTGCTGATTTTGAGTCTTTTCTCAAACCGTTGTCGTACTGCGAACCAGACCCCGAACTTTCATCCACAACACCGTATCAGTTGCACGAAGCCTCGAGTTTCGGATATGTTGTCGTGCGACAGGATAGGATAGATGAACCGTATGTTTACCGAGGACCAGACGTAATCAAACATTTTTTTGAAAAGATGGTTGAAGAGGTTGAGACCATTGGCAGCCTCTTACGCAAATCGAAACCAATGCTTCCATTATCCAGCGATGAACTTCAATCTCACAATAACATTGAAACGTGTCCGGTGTGCGATCAACGTTTCACCGACGAGAACCGGAAAGTATTTCACCACAATCACTTCACCGGAAACTACATCGGTGGAATCTGTAACACGTGTAATCTAAAAATCCAAAAACCTACGTTTGTCCCCATATACCTTCATAATGGCAGCGGTTACGACTTCCATCTCTTAATTCGGAATCTTGGATATGATAGACAAAAGATAAATATTCTAGCAGAGAATGAAGAAAGATACATCAGTGTCAGCAAGCGAGTATTGATTCCGGGAACAAACGAAACTGTGGAGATGAGATTTTTAGATTCTTACAGATTTTTATCTGCGAGCTTGGACGCTCTTGCAAGCAAACTTTCGGCTGAACAATTTAGAATAACGAGAGCTAATTTTCCCACCGTAGACATAGAAATGATTAGACGTAAAGGGATTTATCCTTACGAATATGTTAGCGATAATTCTAAATTTAACGACGACACTCTTCCACCTCAAAAAGAATTTTACAGTCGACTCAGAGAGAAAGGAATCACGGATGATGAATACGAACACGCGCAACGGATGTGGGACAAATTAGGATGTAGGACACTCGGCGATTATCACGATGCCTACTTGAAACTGGACGTGACAATACTCGCGGATGTTTTTCAAGCATTCAGGAAAACGTCGGCGAATATTTACAAATTAGATCCTGCATATTTTTACGGTCTCTCGGGCTTAGCGTGGTCTGCCATGTTATTACAGACAAAAATAAAACTCGAATTGATACCGGACGTGGACATGTTATATTTTATCGAGAGGGGGATACGAGGTGGAATGGTGCAATGCGTACAGAGACATGCAAAAGCAAATAACGTTCACATGACAGAAGAATACGATCCTAACGAACAATCGAAATACATATTTTATGTGGATGCAAATAATTTATACGGACATGCTATGATACAAAAACTTCCTTACGGCGGGTTCGAATGGGTGGATACCACTTCCATTAACATTAATAATTTCAACGACCGTGAATTTGGCTTGTTTATAGAGGCGGACCTCGGATTCCCCGACCATCTACACGATTACTTCAAAGATCTACCTCCTGCACCCGAACTAAAATGTTCGCCTGATTCAAATCAACGTAAGCTTCTGTTAACATTGGATAGGAAAGAGAGATACGTTCTCCATTACAAAAATCTTCAATTCTTAATTGAGAAGGGAGTTCAAGTAATAAATGTGAGAAGAATAATGAAATTCAAACATTCCGAGTGGTTAAAACCTTACATTGAAAAAAATACGTATCATAGAACACGCGCCACGTCAGATTTAGATAAAGATTTTTTTAAACTCATGAATAATGCTGTTTACGGAAAAACAATGGAGAATGTCAGGAAGCACGTGGACGTGAGATTAGTTCCCGATTCAAATAAATGTAGAAAATTGATAGCATCGCCGACATTCAAATCACGAAATATATATGATGAAAACCTGGCCCTGTTTGTGATGGATAAAAAAATAATCAAGTTCAACAAACCAATCTACGTGGGGGCGACGGTTTTGGATTTATCTAAACTGCATATGTTTGAATTTCATTATAATGTCATGAAACCCTTCTATAACGAAAATATAACACTTTTGTACACGGACACGGACAGTTTTATTTATTCCGTACAGACATCTGACCTCTACAACAATTTGAAACAACCGAAAATGATTGATCATTTCGACACATCTTCCTTCCCTCAACCAAACAGATTTGATCTCCCTTCTCGCAATAAAAAAGTGCTTGGTAAAATGAAGGATGAATGCAACGGAGAAATCATTCTGGAGTTCGCCGGCTTACGTTCCAAAATGTATGTGGTGAAAACAGAAACCAGCATCACCAAAAAAGCCAAAGGTGTTGGTAAAAATACTGTGAAAAACAAGCTTGTGTTCGAGGATTACATCAATTGCCTCTATTCACAGTCGAGGATTCTACGTTTGGAGACAAGGATACAAAGCGTAGACCACGTGCTTACCACAAACAAAGTTAAGAAAATTGCGCTGGATCCGCATGACGATAAAAGATGTATTTTGTCTTGCGGAATCCACACGTTGCCTTGGGGGCACTGTCGTTTAGAAATTAGTAAAAATTGTAGGCAATGCAATTGAAAAAAAAAAATAAACTTTAGCTGTCTCACATACACGATAAATAACTAGCAAAGGACAATGAATCTTTTTGGTTTCCGAAAGCAAACAATGGAGACTGTACACCGCACGACGACAGATCATGAATTTCTACCTTCCGTGTTACCTAAACTCAACGGTCTGTTGATCATTCACCTCAACAGCATTTGGACGAAACTGAATGACGATGTGGGCAAGATGTTTTATGTTTTTAATAACAATTTACATTTCTACGAAATTCCGATCGACGGGAAACTTCAAATCACCGTGAATCCGGAAAACGCAGGCGAAATCAAAATTTCTACCGGCAAGAACATTTTTCGAATCAAGCACGACAAGATGCTTTCTAACATTACGTACGATGTGTCTGCAGGAGATTATTTTTACATAGAACTCCTCGGAGATTACGACAAACTTATTCCTCTTTTTGTAGAATTACAAATCGTCTATCCTATTATAAATAACCGTTAACAAAATGCCTAACGACATTTTCGGCAACACCAAGCGTGTAGACCACGCAGAAGAGATTCTCATGTTGGACATTCGAGTTAAGAAGTTAAGGACCGATTTGATCGCTTTGCAGGAGACCTTAAACAAAAGTTTAGAGTCGGAAATCGCTACGCTCCAAACGCAATGTCTTGACCCCATTCTGAAAATCGATTCCGAACTGAAAACGCTCATAAAAAATTATGTCGACGTACCTTCTTACGACAACGTTCAAAATATACAGTTGAGCGTGGATTCGCTTCAAAATGATTTGGCCAAATTACAGCAATTTCAATCGAAAAATGAAGATTTGGAAAAATTGAAACTCGAAATCGAAGAACGAACTTCCGCAATAGAAAAGAATTTCTCTGAACTTCAAACCGTCGTGAACGATATTGATGTAGAACGCTTGCATGTCGTCGTTTCCAAATTACAAGAAGAATTCACCAGCACGTTGGAAGAAATTAAATCCAAGTTGCAGACTTTGGAAGATACAATGACGAACCTACCATCGTCGGACGAACTGCAGGTCATCGGTAAAAGCGTCGCGAACATAAAAATTCAATTGGAGGCCTATCAAGATTTCGAACACATTCAAACCACCATCGCCACGCTTCAGGCGTCCTTGGAATTGATCAACGAAGAAATTAAAAATATTCACGCTGAAGCGAGAGCGTTGACGAGCATTCAAGACACGTTGAGCACGGTTCAGCAGAAGATCGAATATTTAGAAAATTTGAACGTCGAAACGAATCTCGCTCATTTTCATCACGTACTCGACAACATACAGGGTGACTTGGAATCGTTACGGACGAGCGTGCCTTCGAGCGAAGATTTGGAAAAATTGAAAACGGCGGTGACGGCACTATCCGATTCGAACGACATCAAAAGTTCATTGAGCGATCTCGAGAGTAAAGTGGCCAATCTCCCCACCTCCAAAGAATTGCACGCTTTGAAAAGAAACATATCACGTATGCTGAAACGACTGGAAACGGAAACAGCGAACGTGGAAGAGATTCGAGACGAAATTAGTTCGCTGGTGTCGACGCTGCCCACTTCGCAGAGCGTCGCCGACCTTCACACGCAGTTTACAGAGATGCGAAGCATCGTGAACGATCTTACCGAGAAGAGCTCGAAATTGAATCAAGTCGAGAACCTTCAGAACATCGTCGTCAACATCAGAGATCAAGTTGGAGTGCTGGAATCCACGCAGGAATCGACGCTGGCCTCTTTCGGTGCTAAGTTGCAAGAACTCAACGAAAACTACAAGCAGTTGAACGTGGAAGTGAAAATCAAACCGTCGTTTTCTGCCGTAACGGATACCATAGTCGAGCATTTGCTGCCTATCGAAAATAAACTCGGACAAGTTCACAGTAATCTGCTCGGCATCGACACTAAATTCGCTAAACTGCATTCTCTGCAAGCCATCGAAATCAACAGCGTACCCAATCAACAAAGAATCTCCACGTTCGTCGAAGGTAACAAACTGTACATGTTACATCCTTATCATCCGTACTACAAGTTTCTCCTCGATGGCACGATTCAGATAAACGAATTTTCGTACTGGTCTCACGGCAGAAAAGCTAGCGTTCCTACCATGACTTTGATATCGAATCGTGGTGTCCAGAAAGCAGGAAACATTCCTCTGGCACGTTGGAACGAAACGCGCAACATATATGAAATACACGAAGACGAAGATCTCACCGTTTTCGACGTGAGTGCCGGCGATAAGCTGATCATTCAAAACACGAACGAAGTGCCACCCTCTTTGAATCCCATCACGCTTGTGCTTCTCTTGAAACGTAATCTCTAAGAAAATGTCTAGGCAAGCCATCGTCGAAGAATTGCATAAACCTGCACGCCGTAACTACGAACGTTTGGCTGTGGTAACCAAGGGCATCGACGACCTCTGGCAAAGTGACCTCGTGGAGATGAGTAGCGGCAATTTGAAAAACATACATAAATTGAACAAGGGCAACAAGTACCTCCTCACCGTCATAGACACGTTTTCGAAATTCGCATGGGCTCTACCTTTGAAGGCGAAAACGGGAACGTGCGTCACGGAAGCATTCAAATTAATTTTTCGCGAAAGCGGTGGCAGACAACCACGGTTTCTGCAAACGGACAACGGCAAAGAATTTTACAACGCCGTATTCCAAAAGTTTATTCAAAAACACAAGATTCAACATTATTCGACCTTCAGTCACATCAAAGCCAGCATCGTGGAAAGATTCAATCGAACCTTGAAAACACACATGTGGAAACGATTCACGCTTCGGGGAAATTACAAATGGGTCGACATCCTGCCGGAACTCGTCGACACCTATAATGAAACGGTACACAGAACAATAGGCATGAAGCCAGTTGACGTTACCAAGTCCGACGAGCAGCGTTTAATTTCTACAGTTTACTGTCCAAAGTACACACCCACGACAAAAAAAGCTAAATACAAAATTGGAGACCAGGTGAGGATCAGCAAATTCAAACGCACCTTCGAGAAGGGATTCACAAAAAATTGGAGCACGGAACTCTTTACGGTGGTTCGAGTTCTACCTGGAAACCGACACACGTATATAATAAAAGATAGTAGCGGCGAGATTTTGAAAGGAAGATTTTACGAAGAGGAACTCTCTAAAACAAAACACCCCGACACGTACCTCATCGAGAAAGTAGTGCGTAGGAAAGGTGACAAACTGTTTGTCAAATGGCTGGGACTTCCGGAAAAGAGTTGGATCGACGCGAACGAAGTGATCTTGTGAGTACGTGGAACGTGGTGAAGCGTCTACCGGATCCGGAAAGTCAAACGAAGAAAAAGAACGGCGAGTTGCTTCCCGACAGCATCCGCTGTCTGATCGTAGGTCCTTCGGGGTGTGGGAAAACGACACTGCTCGTGGACAATTTTCTCCTCGCACCAAATTGGTTAGATTGGAAGAACAGACACCTGTACGTGTTCTCGAAAAGTTTGGAGCAATCCAAATACCAGCAACTGATGAAACTGTACGATGGTCTGGACATTGCAACGTTTGCCTCGGAAATAAAACCACTCGACGATTGTCGTGAAAATTCAGTCGTTGTGTTCGACGACGCCAT